>NC_043751.1:31114293-31304293 GCF_902148845.1 Salarias fasciatus
CGAGTCCGAGGGACTCTCAGCAGGTTCTGATCAGCGGACCTCAGGCTTTGGGCCGAGCTGTTGGGTGTTATAAGGTCTCTGATGTACGTGGGAGCCTGGCCATGTAGGGGTCGGAAGGTCAGCGCCAGGATTTTAAACTGGACACGGAAAGCAACAGGGAGCCAGTGGAGGGATTTTAACACAGGTGTGACGTGGGACCTGGAGCAGGGAGCCTCCACCTCCTGGTGGAGCTGGTCAGCAGCCTCGCTGCTGAGTTTTGGACGTTCTGAAGACGAGCCAGCTCTTTCCGGTTGACACAGGGAACAGGCTGTTGCAGTAGTCTAGTAGCAAGGATATGAACGCATGAATGATCATTTGAAGGGGGGGTATCACGTGTTTTTTAGCCCTTTAGTATCAGTCTAAAGCACACTCAGCAGCAGCTTTGCCCAAGTTGGATGGTGAAAGTTGCAGGTGTCAAAAGCAACTTTAATCAAATGTTCCTCTGCATCAGGCTGCCTCAAAAGACTGAAAATGGGTCCCTGTCTCTTTAAAGCCAGGTTTACACTTGCACGATTCTGTGGCACGCATTGCCACGAATCGAATCGCAAACGGTCGCAAACCACTCGTAAAGTGGTGTGAAGTGCGCGTAAACCCGTTGGGGCTGCGTGCCATGTCGGGACGAGAATTTTGAAATGTTCAAAATTTTGGTCACAACAAAATATCGCCAACCGGCCGTGAACTATGCGCCAACTGTCCGTGAACTCCTTGTGAACGCGTCGGGACAATGTAGGAGAATGCGTGCCAGTCGTGGCCACCGGCGAGTACCCGGAACAGGGCCCCACGCGGGGGATTTTCGACCCACTGTCGTTGCAGCATCAAGTGTAGCGTCTTTAATTTGTCATTGAAATTGACTGATGTCAGCCGTCCGTCGGGGCCCCCTTCAGCTCGGGGCCCCAGGCAGCCCTGTTCTGCTGCTCTTCAACACAGAGCAGCTGCAGGTACAGGATCTTCTCTTCTCCGCAGTGACGGCGTCTCTGGCATTCAGCATGTTGTCTGTTCCACAGCAAATCCAGAAATGACCCGCTGTTGGGGAAGCCCCCTTTTTACTCGTATATGACGCGCGTAATTGCGTGCGCAACCACGTCGTGCGGTGCGGGAAGCTTGTAAACTATGCGTAAACTATGCGTGAATTTGCCGTGAATGCGTCGTGTCAGTTCGCGACACTACCGGGCGCATTCGTGAACTGTCCGTGAACTGTGCGCCAACTGTCCGTGAACTGGTCATGAACTGTGTGTGAACTAGTCGTGAACAGTGCGGGAGCCTGCTGGTTCGTGACTCCAGATTGGCACGCCTTGCCACGACAACATCGTGGCAAAAAGTCGTGCAAGTGTAAACCTGGCTTAAGAATGTTCGCAGCTTAGAGACACGCCCCCCTCAGAGCGTCCATCACATTCTCAGAGTGGAGAGGGGCGGGGGAGCGAGCTGTGCAGACTATGTCAGAGATGGGGCGGAGCTGTGCATTATGGGCGGAGCTGTGCATTATGGGCAGAGCTGTGCATTATGGGCGAAGTCGTGCAGCTACGAGCGTTTCAGCGCTCAACATGGCTGCCAGGGGGAGATTCAGGGATTGCTCAAATATGCGTGAATGTTTGAGGAAACAACTCCATGGGCCTTTTAATAGGGAAATGACACTATAGCTTTATACAAAGCTCAAAAAAGTGGATTTTGCATGACATCCCCCTTCTTAGGCCGTGTTAACACCAAAGGTATTTGGCTCGACCTATCTGACGTAGCGGCCCGTGGTCGAGCCGGGAGCGACAGTGTGAACACGTTTTTCACGTCGGGTCGACCTACTTTTGGGTGGAGCTAGGGCCGCTTCGAGGAGGAGGTCCGAGGTCAACCCCGGCTCGATCCAGATGCAGTGAGAACACGGTCGCTCCCCGGGTCGAGACAACCTTCCTCGTTTGCTTTCCTGTTATTCTGAGCGCGCAGATCGAGCATGGCGGAGAGCAGCCGTGGGCAGATCTGGGGTTGCAGCGAAACAAGCGTTTTTTGTGGACATCTGGGCCGAAAATTTTATCGAGCACAACTGTCAACGAAACACAGAGACAAGGACGTTGGAAGGTCTGGTGAGTGAGCACGTGACTATTACGTCAAAGTGACGCCGTGACGCCCCCCACCGCGTCATTTGAGTCATAGTGCATTCCGCTCCGCCCGTTTGGTTCAACGGTGAGAACACGAGTCAGCTATTTATGAGGAAGCTGATTTACTAATTTACACTTCCAAAAAGAGGTCCTGGTTCGACCCAAGTCGGTATGAGCATGCCCTTAGACACCATGGGTCTGAGCTGAGCGATGTTGCACAGCTGGAAGAAACTGTTTCTAACCAGCTGCTTTGAGTGGTGGTATGGAGACATGGCGCTGTCAAAGATCACCTCAAGGTTCCTCAGTTCGGCTTTGGTTGAGGGGCTCAGGTCACCGAGGGGCTGCTTAATAGCTGGGATGGCTCTGTCCGGGGCAATGATGTAGCTTGACCTAGCTCCCTGTAGCTTGTTGTAGCTCTGTAGCTTGACCTAGCTCCCTGTAGCTTGTTGTAGCTCCCTGTAGCTTGTTGTAGCTCCCTGTAGCTTGTTGTAGCTCTGTAGCTTGACCTAGCTCCCTGTAGCTTGTTGTAGCTCCCTGTAGCTTGTTGTAGCTCTGTAGCTTGACCTAGCTCCCTGTAGCTTGTTGTAGCTCCCTGTAGCTTGTTGTAGCTCTGTAGCTTGACCTAGCTCCCTGTAGCTTGTTGTAGCTCCCTGTAGCTTGTTGTA
This sequence comes from Salarias fasciatus, assembly GCF_902148845.1. NCBI lineage: Eukaryota > Metazoa > Chordata > Actinopteri > Blenniiformes > Blenniidae > Salarias > Salarias fasciatus. The sequence goes on from NC_043751.1 coordinate 31,117,082, forward strand.
GCTCTGTAGCTTGACCTAGCTCCCTGTAGCTTGTTGTAGCTCCCTGTAGCTTGTTGTAGCTCTGTAGCTTGACCTAGCTCCCTGTAGCTTGTTGTAGCTCCCTGTAGCTTGTTGTAGCTCCCTGTAGCTTGTTGTAGCTTTGTAGCTTGTTGTAGCTCTGTAGCTTCTCTCCCTCCCTGCTGAAGCTGACTGATCGTCGGATCCTTTTAGCTCATTGATTGTTTTGACTGACAGGAAGTGAAGTCAGGAGACACTGTGTGGAAAAGGTGTTTGGAGGAGCAACCAGGGGGCAACAGAGGGTCATTGGTGGGGACAACCAGCCGACAGACAGAAATCTCAATGTTTTCTAGTTGTTCGTAATCCAATCAGTTTATAAAGACTGCAGCAGCAGAAAGTCTGGTTCTGTATCCCTGACATCTGATACACACACACACACACACACACACACACACACACACACACACACACACACACACACACACACACATTCAGAGGGTAACTATGGTAACAGGACGGGGTGTGCAGTGGAGAAAGCTGATGCATGATGGGAAGGATATCAGTGAGTCAGCAGTCAGCGTGACGTCGAGGACGAAGAATGGATGGATGGATGGATGGATGGATGGATGGATGCCATGTTTAGATTTTGAATAAAAGTTGACGTCTGTCTGTTTGGTGTCGGATTATTGAATCTGTCAGAAGTTTCAAATCCGTTGAGACGTATGAGGCTGAACTGAACGTCTCTTCTCCGTCCAGGACTCCATCAACAACAACTCTCTAGGCAAGAAGGACAGCTGGAAGGACTCACACTCCTCCTCCCCACACATCACAGGTACACACACACACACACACACACACACACACACACACACACACACACACACACACACAGGTACACACACATCATGGGTGCCCACACACACACACACACACACACGCACAGTCTTGTATTTCTATCCTCGTGGGGACCGTCCATTGACTCCCATTCATGTCTAGCCCCTAACCCTGACCCTTACCCTAACCCTAACCCACACCACAACAAAGCCTAACCCTAAAGAAATGTTTTTGCACTTTTACTTTTTTCAGTAACAACAACATGGTCAAGAAAACACTGTTTCTCCTACTTAGGACCGGAAAAAGGTCCCACAAGGCACGTCGTTCCACGTTTTGCTATCCTTGTGGGGACATTTGGCCCCGACAAGGATAGAAATACAAGAACACACACACACACACACACACACACACACACACACACAGAGGTACACACACATCATGGATGCCCCCCCCCCACACACACACCACAGGTATACACACACACACACACATATCACGGGTACACACACACCACAGGTACACACATATCACGGGTACACACACATCACAGGTATACACACACACACATATCACGGGTACACACACACCACAGGTACACACATATCACGGGTACACACACATCACAGGTACACACATATCACGGGTACACACACATCACAGGTACACACACACACACACACACACACACACACACATATCACGGATAACCACACATCACAGGTACGCACATACACACACACACCCAGCACAGGTAAACACACCACTGGATACACATCACAAGTAGATACATATCACTGGTACACATCACAGGTAGACATACATCATAGGTACACACACACATCATGGATACACGCACATCACAGGTAAGCACACAGCACAGTTACACACATCATGGTCATACATCTCAGCTACACACACACATCTACAGGTACATAAGGTACACACACACATCACAGGTATCCATACAAACACATCACTGGTATACACACAGCACAGGTATCACAGGAATACACATTGCAACCCCCCCCACCACACACACACACACACACACACACACACACACACACACACACACACACACACCTCGGTTCCCTAACCTGTGAGAACCGGAGTGAGTTAAACTCTGAAACTGAGATTAGCTGCTTACTGCAGGACTGCAGGTTGCTTTCATAATCCTCCTGTACGCTGTACATCTGGTTGCCTAACACATAAGCTCATGCTGTGTGTGTGTGTGTGTGTGTGTGTGTGTGTGTGTTAAGGAGATCGAACGCCCCCTGATGTCAAACCAAAAGCGGAGGACAAAGTCCGGCTCGGCTCGCAGCGCCGGCCGGCACCCAAACCTCCCACCGCCAACGGCCCCAACGGCAGAGCCAGCGCTCAGGCCGCCGCCGCCGCCACCCGGAGCCGAGATCGACCGGCGAGCTCCACCTCGCAGTCCTCTGGAACTCCGAGGAGTCAACGGAGAGCAGCCGCAGGAGGAGGAGGAGGAGGAGGCGGCGGGAAAGCGGGAGGCCGAGGAGCCGCGGCGATGAAGGAGAGGAGTCTGGCAGAGCAGCGGGGGAAAGACTCCGCCTCGGAGCGGCGCGGCGGACGGCTGTGCGACGACGCCAAGGCCAAGGACAAGGAACGCAACGGACACCAGCGCACCCGGGACACGGGCGGGGCCAAGGGCCGGCCGGGGAGCAAGGGAGGCCCCAGAGGAGGAGGCGGCAAGGCAGCCACCGCACCGTCCAGCCAGGAGGTCTACCTGCCCGCCATGGTGGTCCCACGCACACCGGTAGCTCCCAAAAACCAGGACAAGGCCCAGGAGCAGGGTGAGCGCGCTCTCAGACAGTGGTGCCAGGACTGCGCATCGACACTGGCTTTCAGAAGGGTTCACGGATTATGGTTCATGGGCGTTGTTTTCTAGAAGTTTTTACAGACGATGGTTTTCAGAAGTGTTCACAGATGATGGCTGTCAGAAGTGTTCATGTACACTGGTTTTCAGAATTGCTCACGGACATTGTTTTTCAGAGGTGTTTACAGACACTGGTTATTCCAGATTGCTTACAGATGCTGGTTTTTAAAAGTGTTCAGACGTTGGTTAGCATAATTGTTTTTCCAAAAAAGCTCAATTTATGCTCACAGACCAGGGTTTCCTGAAGTGTTTTCAGGCATTTTGTTTTTCTACATTAGTGTTCACAAGCAGTGTTTTACTGAAGTATCCATGGACGGTTTTCAGAAGTGTTGATTGATGCTGGTTTGTGGAAGTGTCCACAGACATTGGTTTATGACGTCTTCAGAAACAATAATTTTCCAAAATGTTCACAGGTGTTCAGTGTTCAGAAGCTTTGCTTTTAGAATGTCTCACCAGGTAATGGTTTAAAGACAACGGTTGTCACCAGTGTTCCTCAGTCTGTGCAGTGGTTTTCGCCACAGAATCCAGTGCTGTTTGAGGGCCTGAAGAGCGCCACGTTCAGCCGAATTCTGGACTCTGTACGATAAAATAAGTTGTCTGGATGTGAACTGGAAGGTGATTGATGAAGTGATCTGAAACAGCTTGTTGATAGTTCACGATCAGCTGTTTGTTCCCGGGAGACGGATCAGCGGTGGAATAATGATTCTCCTGTTGCTGTCGTTAGGTCAGAACCACGACAGGAGCCAGGACGACCCTCCCGCCCTGTCCCGGTCCAGCAGCGAGGGCGGCTCCAACCGGATGTCGCTCAGCTCCGACACGGAGGGGCCCCCGCCCGGACCCCTCCACCCGTCCCTGTCCCACCGGACCAACCCCGACATCAGCGAGGAGGACGGCGAGGGCGACCCCACGCCCTGCCTCCACGCCCACAGCGGTCCCAGTGACTGCTTCAGCAGTGAAACCCAAACCGGGGCGGTCCGGACCGAGCCGGAGGAGGAGGCGGGGGGCCAGGGGGGCGGGGCCGACACCGCCGCGGACCGCGACCCTTCTCGGACCGTACCAAAGAGTGAATCCGCGGCGGGGCTGAGTTATGACTCTGTGAAATACACTCTGGTGGTGGACGAGCACGCCCAGCTGGAGCTGGTCGACCTGAAGGACTGCCTGCGCCGGTACGACGAGCGCAACGACGACAGCGACGCCGAGACCGTGTACCAGTCCGCCAACGAGGACGAGGACCCGGAGTACGAGGAGGAGCGGAAGAGGAGCGAGGCAGCGCGCAAGCAAGGTGACCGCGAGGAGCTCGCCGGGTCGGGACGGAGCATCGGGACACAGCGGCGACGAGTCCTGCCAATCGCAGATAAACAACCCATCCAACGTGAAAGCATCCGAATGGAACCGCCCTAAAAACCATTTATAAAAACAATAAGAGGCACAAAATAGCTTTGAATAGGGAGGCACTGACACCGCTATTCTAAATGACGAGTACAAGTACGAGTTCTCACCTCTAGATTCTCGCCGAAACCTAGAACCGATGTGAGTATTTGTCAAAACCCATTAAGACTCCACATGTGGATGTTAGGAGAAAGCTACGTGTTGAACCAAGCTGTGTAAACACAGCCTCTATGGTAGAGCTAGCATGTAGCATCTCTGGTGTGTGAGCCCTGAAACTTGTTAGCATGTAGCATGTAGCATGGCTCAGAGTAAAATCCTTCGACTGAGCGACGTCGTTCTAAATGGAATTGTAAAAACTATCCTGATATTTTGTTAGATCATAATTTACATTCCGTTTAATTTTTGTCGTTCTCATCAGGATCCCACATCGGTTGGGTTGAAGACTGGTTGATGCTTTATTTCAAACATGTTAAAAAATAAAATAAAATAAGCAATCAACGAATCAAAGAAGAATGAAAGAAACAGAAAAAACAACATCCAAATATGTAAAAGTCTCGTTTTACGTCAGGCAGTTGGAAGAAGTCAGTATCTGTATCAGCGCCTCCTCAGTTTTACTCAACACATTTCAAAAGTTGTTTTTTTATTTCGCTCCTTTTCCAATTGTAACAAGAAAAATAAATCTTTATTCTGACATCTTTTAACAATGATTGATTTTGAAGATAATTGAAATCAGTTTCATCTGCATACATTCATAGTTTCATTCTTTTTAATGCGGCTGTTTTATTTTACTGTATTGTAAGAAAAGTCAAAAACTGTTATACAAACCATTTTGTCTTTCAAGTATAGAATTTAATATCTTATAAACAGACAAAAGGAAAACAATAATCCACTACGACCTAAAAAGGATGCGGTGTTAACATATTGACTAAAATGTTATTCTTCTTGTTTAAACATTGATTTTTATGGTCATTATGTAGAAATCAGTGTTTGTTGTGGAGCCTTTTAAAAACAGGCAACAACTGTAATAAAAATTAGCGTTAAACTGTCTTCAACAAGCTGTGATAGATTTTAAAAATATACTAAAGAGTTTTCAAGGCAGCAAGTAAATGTCTTACAGAAAAATATGATTTCAGGCTTTAGTTTGTCTTCAGAATGATGCACTTTGATTTGAACTATAATTCCGTCATCTGTATCAAACCACAACTTTAGAGTATTAAACCTTGAATATACCAGTGGAAATCTAAAGGGGACCCAGGACGATGCCGAAAGGAACGCCCGAGACTCCATACTGTCAAAAAAATGCTGTTTTTCACTCTGAGTTTGAACTTTTGTCCATTTTCCCCTCCCAGAGAAGAGGAAACAGGAAGAGGAGCAACGAAAGGAGGAAGAGGCGAGGAAGAAGAGGGAAGAGGATGTGAGGAAGAGGAGGGAGGAGGAGGTGAAAAGGAGGAAGGAGGTGGTGGCCACCAGGCTCTGCGTGCGATCAAAGGTCACCTCGGCCACCACGTCTGAGGAAGAGGAGTCCAACGGAGGAAGAGGCGGCGTTCCAAGAAGCAGGAAGTTCCTCAACCTGTTCGCCAATGACAGCAGCCCGTACAGCGCCACCGGTGGGTCTCCACACTTTATCAGAACTGTGTGGGGAATGGTACATTCCAGTGTTTGGTGAATGGTATATTCCATGGTGGAATGGTAAATTCCGCTGTGTGGGGTGGATGATATTAGCCATTTGCTTCATATGCACCACATACCATAATTGGATGGATTCGGGTTAGGGTGGGTTGATTGAGTGGTTGGCTGGCTGGTTGATTTGTTGGTTGTCATGTGGTTGGATGGTTTGTTGAGTTGTTGGTTTGTTGGTTGCTTGCTTGGTTTGTTGATTTTTCAAGTGGCTGGTTGGCTGGTTGCTTGCTTGGTTGGTTGCTCAGTTAATTGCTTGGTTTGTTTAGTGGCTGGTTGGTTGGTTGGTTGGTTGGTTGGTTGGTTGGTTGTTTTGTTGGTTAGTTGCTTGGTTGGTTAGTTGGATGGTTGGTTGGTTGATTTCTTGGTTTGTTGAGTGGTTGGTTGGTTGGTCAGTTGGTTGGGTGGTTGGTTGGTCAGTTGGTTGGTTGGTTTGGTTGGTTGGTTGGTTGGTTGGTTGGTTGGTTGGTTGAGTGGTTGGTTGAGTGGTTGGTTGGTTTGGGTGGTTGGTTGGTTGGTTTGTTTGTTGGTTAGTTCCTTCGTTGGTTGGTTGGTTGGTTGGTTGGTTTGGGTGGTTGTTTTGTTGGTTGGTTGGTTGGTTGGTTTGTTGGTTTGTTCCTTGGTTGGTGAGTTGGATGGTTGGTTTGTTGGTTAGTTGGATGGTTGGTGAGTTGGATGGTTGGTTTGTTGGTTAGTTGGATGGTTGCTTGGTTGATTTCTTGGTTTGTTGAGTGGTTGGTTGGTTCGTTGGATGGTTGGTTGGTTCTTAGGATGGTTGGTTGGTTGATTTCTTGGTTTGTTGTTACATTCTTCAACCTTGCTGTGTTGTCCAGGTGCGGGTTCCTTCGGGATGTTCTCCTGTGTCCTGGACGGCGTGGAGCGGTCGCAGAGTCACCGGGCTGCCTACAGGTGAGCACCAACGGGTGCAAACCGTTCCAGCTGTGACGTGAACTAGGCCCAGACTGACACCTATGGGGGCTTCCAGGTTTGTCCCCCGCCACGCTGACGAGTTGTACCTGGAGACAGACGACCCGGTGCTGATGCTGAACCAGTCCGAGGACCTGTGGTGTCACGGGTACAACATGAGGACCGGAGCCACCGGCATCTTCCCGGCCTACTACGCCGCCAGGGTGCCCAAAGAGATGTCCCACGGTACGCAGTCACTGCCCGGCCGGCAGGTCCCTCCCCCCCCCCCCCGTTTGCAGCAGTAACCTGAAGTCCTTTCCTCCCACAGTTCAGAGAGTGGGCTGGACAGACCAGTTCCTGGTGCGGTTCCTGGGTTCGGTTCAGGTTCCCATCCACACGGGCAATGACGTGCTGTGTGCGGCCATGCAGAAGGTACGCAACCAAGACACTCGGTTTGAATCTGACACGACGGCGTTGCCTTCACGTGCAGCGTGACGCCAGTCTGGAGCTCTGCGGTGCGTTCACTGACCCGCTGCTGATCGTGTTGCCAGGTGGCGTGTAACCGGCGTTCGGCCGGACAGCCTCCGTCGTCCTGCGTGCTGGAAGTCAGCATGAAGGGAGTGAAGCTCAGCGTGCAGGACCAGTGTCAGTCGGCTCACAGGGTACGACAACACACTGCACACATGTCTGCACACCGTCACACAACAGCAAAAAACCAATGAAACAACCACAAAGACTCACAAGACGATCACAAAGAGACGAGCACAACGAAGGAGAGGCATCAGACGACCACGATAAAACTGACTGAGTGCAAAGAGACTGGAAGCAGCAACAATCTCTCAAGGGTTGACAGTTCACTCCACTACGGGAGACTAAAAAGTCAGGACACCAAAAACCCTGGAAGAAGAGGCTCTCTTAGGTGGACTAGAGCCGTGATTGAGGGTTCGCCAACAGAACATCAATCAAGGCTGATCTGCTGATCGAATGAGGCAACCTGGACTCAGTGGGTGCAAACAGTTTATAACTGGACATCAATCAAATCAGCTGATCCATTGATCTAATGAGATACCCCGGACCCAGTGGGTGCAGGAGGTTCCTTAACCCCGGGCTCCGACCATGTGGAACCGACTCCCAGTTCTGCTTCACTTCTCTCCTTTCTTTCATGTAATGTTTCATAACTACGTTTCGTGGACGATTGTTTCTCTTGTAGTCTATGAACTCTGTTTATACATGAAGGGTATGTTGATACGAGAAGTGTCCCTGTCTGTCCTATCTCCTTCTTTCTCTGTCCCCTCACCCCGACCGGAATAGCAGAAAGCCGCCACCTCTGAGTCTGGTTCTGCAGGTTTCTCCCTTTTGAAAGGAATTTTTCCCTTTCCACAGTCGCTTATGCTTGCTCATGTGGCTCTGTTGGGTTTTCTCTGTGAAAGTGTCAGGAGATGACTGTGTTGTCATTGGCACTTCATAAATAAAGCTGAATTGAATCGAATTGAACAAAGAAACAAAGGAGAAAAACACAAAGATACAACATGACTCAAAACAACTACAAAGAGACAAAAAATGAATACAAGACTCGAAACAACAAATAGACTGAAAACAAGAAGACACAAAATGACCACAGTGTGTTGTCTCTCTCTCTCTCTCTCTCTGCCCCCCATCAGGGCGATCAGTGTTACCATTTCTTCCAGCTGAAGAACATCTCGTTCTGCGGCTGTCACCCTAAACACAGCAGGTCAGTGAGACGCTGCCCCCCCCCCCCCTGGTGACTCAGGTGTTCACAGCTGACCGAGTGTCGTTGTGTCTGCAGGTATTTCGGTTTCATCACCAAACACCCGGACCTGCAGCGCTTCGCCTGCCACGTGCTCATGTCGGAGACCACCCTGCACCCTCTGGCCGAGTCCGTCGGGTGAGACCCGCTCCGGTCCTGCTCGTTCCGGTCCCGCAGCGTCTCAACGCTGAGGACAGATGAATGTTCTGACTCTGCTGCTTCCCCTGCAGGAGAGCCTTCCAGCAGTACTACAAGGAGCACGTGGGATACTCCTGTCCCACGGAGGACATCTTCATCGAGTGACCCGTCCCCCGTCCCCCCCCCGCCCCCCCCCCGGCCCCCCATGTGCATGTGAGCCTGGTGTCTGACTGCAGACTGGACCTCTGATATCAGACTTTCCCTTCATGCTGGATTTCTGGTTGGCTTCACCCAGCGAGCCCCCCTCCACACCCCCAGATCCAGAACCTGACACCCACCCCCCCCCCCCCCCCCCCCTTCTCAGACCACCTGCAGGAGTTCAGAGCTCGTCCAGGTCCGTCCAATCAGAGAGCGACTCGCTGACTCAGCATCTTCTGTCATGAAAACACCGATGGAAGCGATTTAACTCCAGATTTGAGGATCAGACCAGAACTGCAACAGGAAACGCATCATCATCATCCAACAACTGGCCCACCACGGACCGCATGGAGACCCACCACAGACCCACCACAGACCGCATGGAGACCCACCAAGGACCTGCCAGAGATCCAACAGAGGCCAAACAGATATTTAACACCAGAAATACACAAAACACAACAAACAAGCAGACTGATAAAACCCCAAAACTCTCTAAAGGACCGAAGAGACGCAAATGATTTGAGTGATTGATGCAAAACGTCTTCAAAGAGAAAAACACTAAAGATGAGAACCAAACCTAAGAATAACCACAACTGTGACTGCCTGGAAAAGATGCACAAAATACAAAATAACCAAAAGAGCAGCATGAGAACAAAATAATAGGATTTAACATGATAACACCAAAATATGCAGAACCAACAAAAATCCCTGCAAAGACAATCAACAGATACAACAGAACCGCAGTGAGACGAGACGAGAATCAAAAGCTTCGCCACACAACGCAGACACACAAAAAACACACAGAAACAAAGAAATGACCACAAACATCCAACAGACGCCACGGCTTCATCTGTGTCGCTCGTCGCAGCAGCGGCAGGATTAACGAACACGAACCAACATCACGCATCCAAACAGCTGCAAAACCACGGGCTGAGAGACACAATGACCACAGGGAGTCGAACGTTTCCAGGGACAAACACCCTGGAGAGGCTGAAGGACGTCAGAGACACAGATTCAGACCAGAATCAAACATCCTGGAAAACAGATCCAGAACAACGTCGGAAATCCTGAAAATGACGACAACAACAAGTGGCCACAGTGGATCTGGAAGCCTCCAAATCGAGCCCATACACTCAGCATCAGTGCGCGCGCGTGCATGTGTGTGTGTGTGTGTGTGTGTGTGTGTGTGTGTGTGAGACCTCAGGACGTTACTGTGATGGTGCCTCATTTCTCTTTTTGCTGCTTTCCTTTCACTTCCAAACCACAAACCTTCATCCCAGAAGGTTTTCACTTCCTTTAATTCTGTGTAAAAAAAAAAAAAACAAGGCCTGAAAGATGCCGTGCAATTCTGTATGTGTGTGTGTGTGTGTGTGTGTGTGTGTGTGTGTGTGTGTGTGTGTGTGTGTGTGTGTGTGTGTGTGTGTGTGTGTGTGTCACCTGCATCTCCTGCTCAAACTGCTAAATTTCCCTCTGCCTCTCTGGAATTGACCTTCAGAGCATCGATCCTCATTGGACGTTTTCACACAAACGCTCAAACTTCTGGTTTCATCATTTTAACAAGGCCAATGTGTTTCAAGTAAATGACTCAGAGCTTCCAGCTCCTCCATTCACTCGTTTCACTCACAGCTCTCTAGCGCCCCCACCTGGATCGAAGTGTTTGAAATGATGTAAAAAATCAAGAATTGGAAAGAACATACGAGATGATCTGAAACAATCAGAGCATCATGAAGGAATCTGAGGGAAACTTCCACTTCTGCTTCAGACGCAGTCGGAGCGGAGTTCCTCAAGGATCCGTGCTGGGACCACACATCGTGTGAAAACGAGGATTTCAAACCAGACGCAGTATTGCAACGAGCCGTGACGGCGTCTAGATGCGTGGATCGAGGGAAACGAAGCACCGGGCGGCGGCTCTGCTGCCCCCGGTGGACAGGAGGAGTCCGGGTGACGTGTTGTGTCGTTCAATAACCAGTGCCTCTTTCGTTTTTCCTGTGTCGTGATGAAGATGATGGCGAGGATGACGATGGTGACTGTCCTCCGTGTTAAACTGTTCACGTCAGTCTTTGTCTCCAACCACAGAACTGAAACAGAAACCGCCAACGAGTCGGAGACGGTTGCCATGGAAACCATATCCGGATCGAGCTGGCAAAGCCAAATTTATACAATTGACCTAAAAGTGGGTGGAGCCTGGGCCGCCAGACGCTCTGATCCGAGGCGGAAGAATCCAAATGTTTTCTCTCCGTGCTGAAGAGTTCAGTGACGCACCTTAGCTAACTCGCTACCTGAACAGCGTTAGTGTTGTTAGCATCATTAGCATCGGGATTTCAGACCTTAAAAAAAGCATATTTGATCGTTTTCTGGGGATATTTCTCTGTATTTCACATCTTTCTGAACAGGGCATTATGTTGAAATTACAGTTTTTCTTAACCAGTTCAGGCCTTGTAAAGAAAAAGAAAAGAAGTATTTATATAAATGTATATAAACTTTGTGGAATCTAATAAGGAGAAGTTATAGGTAAATAGTTTTGATTGCGCTGAATGTGGCTCCTGTGAAACTGCATTTCAGGGAATTCCTGGATGATTTCAGCTTCAGTTCAAACTCACAGCTCCGTGGAGGAAGAGTCCGCCCCGCTAACAGAACGGCGTTTTTGAAAAATGGCTCCAAATGTGGAACCTTTCAGGAAACGGCTAAAAACGCATTGTAATTTTAAAGCTGAGTTACGACAATCCAGCATGGCCGCCCGTGTGTCTGAGGAATGACTGCGTGGTTTTAATACAAAAAAAACCTAACCGCAGCTAGTGGCCCAACATGCTAGTTACATGGTTTTCAGCCATTTCCGTGGAAACGGATGTCATTTTCAAAATGCTGAAACATGTAAACGCAGCCCCGAAGTGCTCATCTGACACGAAGCCGATTAAAAATATCTCAACGTCTCCGTGATCGCTCATGTGTCACGCGGCAGGGGTGGTTTCCATGGCAACCGTCTGGGGCCGAGAGCTGCTCTGCCGGAAAGTGTCCTTCCTCCGTCAGCTCCGCTAGCATGAGGATCCAGATGTACAAATCTCATCGTATAGAAGAAGTATATCCTGTATAGAGAGTGTACGTACGTATGTTTGTATAGAGTTACTATCGTGCGCAGCAGGAAGTGGCTGCGGCACCGCATGACGTCCGTGTTGTCAAGACCTAAGTGACGACTGAACGCTAACGCCGGTCGCTCTTCTCAATAAACCACGTTTACAACTCAGCCTTCTGACCAGCTCTTCTTTAAAGACAAAATTTCATTCAACTTCCACTCAGCTTAATTAAAGTTTACAAAAGAAAAAAACTGATTTTAAAAAGGGTTTTATGACTTATAAGACACAAAATTTCCGGAACAAACTCTTTGTTTTGTTTAATTTCACATTATTGCAACATTTTGTGGTCAGTTTGACCTTTTGACACGTCGACTTCATTGTTGATATTTACAACCTGATTTTATTATTTTAAGACTTTCTTCAAACATTTGGATTTTATTGTTGAAACGATTTTGTGGACGTGACTTCCTCATGAAGAGACACTTCCTCCACCGTCCACTCCTTCATCTCAAACGACTCGCCTAAGAAATGACAGTTGATAAAACTTGATGCTAATGTTGTAAAACTTCCAACAGCACATCGGCTCTGTTACAGACGTCATGTTGCCTTCTTGTCTTTGTGTTTTTAACGGTGTGAGCGGCGCGATGACGGCGTTCCGCTGCAGGATGGATGGCATTGAGCCAGAGACAGAAAACAAAAGCTGAGTGTTTGTCATGGTTCCTTTAATTATTCACAGTGTGAGTTTGGCGCTTCGCTCAATTCAAGATACACTCATCAATAAATAAATAACAAACACGACACGCAGCAGCAGGGGGTCGAAGACGGCGCGAGGAAGACGACATTCACTGCGTTTGTTTAAAGTTAGCACGCTAAGCAGCTAGCTGTGGATTAAATCCTGCGGCTCGGAATCATTACTGCCGCCTAATGGTCAAGAGCAGCGTCACACACTTCTCCTCCGATTACTGTTTATCTCCATCAGAAGCCTAAAAACAGGACTACTGATTCAGATTAGCATGCTACTGGTTTATAAAATGAAGCTAGCTCCAGCTGGACTTAAAAATGTAGAAAACAAAAAGCCTGTAAGTGTTTAAATAGTCATAAAGTTGTTAATGTTCAGTATTTAGACGCACATGAACAGAAACAATAATAAACGAACAAAATAAGTTATGTTTAATACTGCTGTAATTAGCATGCTAACCAGCTAACTAGCGAAGCTCAGCCGGACCAGCCTTATAGCTAACATTCAGTCTGTCTGCTCTGCAGATCTTTCGAATCACAAAATAAAACACTGTAGGACAAGTTTCACATTTTGACCTCCTGATTTCAGTCTTGTCGGAGTCACCCGATGTATCCGAACCCTAAAACCCTGATGAACTTTGACCTCCCCAGGCTGAATATCGTCCATCTCTAGCTGCTGCAGCACTGAAACTCCCAATGCTAGTGAACGGAGCAGCTGATCAGCGTCTCCACATCTCCTCTAAACAAGGTCAGAAGGTCATTTTAAAGGTTTAGAAGGAACCAGAAGAGAAGCAGGTCTCTTACCAAACATTACCAGCTGACTTCAGCTCAGACTGTTTCATTTGATTCTCCAGAGTTGCACTTTAAAATGTCGGCGACTCTGCTGTCTGTTCATAGAACGAGGCGTCGGGAGCCGAGTGTCCGTCAGAGTCCAGTTCCTGCTGGAAGCAACAAAAACCTTTTTTACACAGGCGGGAACACGGACATCTGCCGTTAGCAAGAGTGTACGGAGTTAAAACCACGGAAAAGCCTCTCAAACACCCTGAACCTGTTTTAATCACAATCAGCGATTCACAAACAACCTGAGTGTGGTCTGGAAAATACTGAACATCGGTCAAACTACTGCGTTTTGCTTTATTAAATAAGAAACGTACCTTTCAGACAAATGAAAGACGAGTCAGAGACAAAGAGATGCTTTACACCAGAGCTGCTCAGTCCTGTTCCTGCAGAGCCCTGGCCAGCAGGTTTAGCTCTCTCCCTGCTTCAACACACCTGGATGCAATGACAGACTCATCCAGGGGCGTTGAAGCAGGGAAAGAGCTAAAGCCTGCTGGACAGGGTCTCTGCAGGAACAGGACTGCCCCCCCTGCTTTACACACACACAGAAACTCATTTCTTCGATGACAAAACTCTGTCATGTGACTTCTGACACTAATTTTCCTCCTCGCAGATCCAAACTCAGGCCAGGAAACTTTCTGGGACGTGTCCTGTAATTCACCCTCCACAGCAGCAGGGGGCGCTGCTGATTCCACGATGAATTCAAATTGGCTTCCCGGTGTGTTGAACTTAGTCACCGACGCAGTGTTAGTCCTCCTGAGCAGCTCCTGTTGTCACTTTGAATAAAGACTTGGGAAGGAAAAAATTGTACCGACTGCCTTAAATGGAGAGGAAGCAGAGGAAGCGCCCCCTGCTGCTGTGGAGGGTGAATTACAGGACACGTCCCAGAAAGTTTCCTGGCCTGAGTTTGGATCTGCGAGGAGGAAAATTAGTGTCAGAAGTCACATGACAGAGTTTTGTCATCGAAGAAATGAGTTTCTGTGTGTGTGTAAAGCAGGGGGGCAGTCCTGTTCCTGCAGAGACCCTGTCCAGCAGGCTTTAGCTCTTTCCCTGCTTCAACGCCCCTGGATGAGTCTGTCATTGCATCCAGGTGTGTTGAAGCAGGGAGAGAGCTAAACCTGCTGGCCAGGGCTCTGCAGGAACAGGACTGAGCAGCCCTGGTGTAAAGCATCTCTTTGTCTCTGACTCGTCTTTCATTTGTCTGAAAGGTACGTTTCTTATTTAATAAAGCAAAACGCAGTAGTTTGACCGATGTTCAGTATTTTCCAGACCACACTCAGGTTGTTTGTGAATCACTGATTGTGATTAAAACAGGTTCAGGGTGTTTGAGAGGCTTTTCCGTGGTTTTAACTCCGTACACTCTTGCTAACGGCTGATGTCCGAGTTTCTGCCTGTGTAAAAAAGGTTTTTGTTGCTTCCAGCAGGAACTGGACTCTGACGGACACTCGGCTCCCGACGCCTCGTTCTATGAACAGACAGCGGAGTCGCCGACATTTCAAAGTGTAAATCTGGAGAATCAAATGAAACAGTCTGAGCTGAAGTCAGCTGGTAATGTTTGGTAAGAGACCTACTTCTCTTCTGGTTCCTTCTAAACCTTTAAAATGACCTTCTGACCTTGTTTAGCGGAGATGTGGAAACGCTGATCAGCTGCTCCGCTCACTAGCATTGGGAGTTTCAGTGCTGCAGCAGGTAGAGATGGACGATATTCAGCCTGGGGAGGTCAAAGTTCATCAGGGTTTTAGGGTCCGGTAGCATCGGGTGACCCCGGCGAGCCGGCGGGCGAGCGACTGCGGCGGCTCAGTTCTCGGAGGAGTCGGTCTCCTCGGTGGAGCCGTCGCTCTCCACCTCCATCCTCCGGCGGTGGTGGAGGCTCCTCCGGGGCGACGCCTTCCTCTGCACCTCCTTCAGGGCCCCCACCGCGCTGCCGCTGCTGTTACTGCCGGGGCTCACCGAGATCTGGGCGATGCTGCGGGCGGGAGGGAGGAAGCGGCTGAAGCAGAGCGCGGCGAGGTCAGAGGTCACAGGCCGGAGCCTGACCTCTGAACACACTGCGGTTCGGCTCACACTCAGTTTAAAAAGCTTCAGTTTCAACAGAAATGACCTTTTCTGTTGAAACATACTTTCTAGAGTGTGTGTGTGTGTGTGTGTGTGTGTGTGTGTGTTTATTCTCTTACAGTTTGTCCAATTCTTGGTCCATCTCAGGATCGATGAGCAGCTCAGCTTGACTGGGTAACGCTCCTGAAGAGAGATGGAGACTGGAGTAAGAGGAGGAAGAGGAGGAGGAGGAGGAAGAATAGGAGGAAAAAGAAGAAGAGGAAGAGGAAGAAGAGGACGAGGAAAAGCAGGAGGAAGAGGAAGAAAAGGAGGAAGAAGAAGAGGATGAAGAGGCGGAGGAAGAAGAGGAAAAGATAAAGAAAAAGGAAGAGGAAAAGGAAGAAAAGAAGGAAGAAGAGGAGGAGGAGGAGGAGGAAGATATTAAACTCACCGATGTTTTGGTTGATGCTCTCGTCTTTAGCTAAACTCTTCAGGAAGCCGTAATACGAAACCCTGTCGCTCTGCTGGAGGATCTCCTTCATACAGGAACTGGAGGGATGACTACACACACACACACACACACACACACACACACACACACACACACACACACACACACACACACACACACACACACACACACACACACACACACACACACACAGGTGTGAGCTGGGCGGAGCGGCAGGCGGTGGTGGTGCTGACGGAGGCTCCTACCTGTGTTTGAACCTCTCACACAGCGCCTCCACACACTGAGCCAACATGGCCGCCTCCACGCCGTTCTCCTCCTCCTCCTCCTCCTCCTCTTCGTCCTGCTGCTCCTCCTCCTCCTCCTGCTGCTGCTGCTCCTCCTTGTCGTTCTCCCCGGCCGCCACCGGGGGGAGCTGCTCCACGGAGGTGGAGGTGGGGACGATGACGGTGTTTGGACTCTTTCCCGCCAACAGGTCCTGGTAGACGAGCAGCACGGCGTCCAGGAACTCTGCAGGTCAGCCGCCAGCCCGGGAGCTCAGATTACTCCGCCTCTCCTCCACCCACTGTGTGTGTGTGTGTGTGTGTGTGTGTGTGTGTGTGTGTGTGTGTGTGTGTGAGAACGGCCCGGGTACCTTGGTAGTAGAACTGCAGCTGGAAGGCGTACAGGAAGTCGGAGAAAGACAGCAGGCCGTCGGCGGCGGCGTCCATCAGGACGATCCTGCGGCAGATCGACAGGTTAGCAGCAGCTAGGAGGCGCTGGAGTCACGCGGACAGAGAGCTCCGCCCACCTGGCTGCACCCTGCACCGCCTCCACCGGGAAGTCCGGACACAGCAGCTGCAGCAGCGAGCGGTACTCCAGCACAGAGAGCAGGTCTGCAACACGCACGCACGCACACACACACACACAGCCGCTTACTGGAGGCACGTTAGCTTTAGCAATAGCATTACAATTCCCCTAAAATACTGTTTTAATGCTTGGCTGATTCAGCAATGTGAACCAAGTTCCAGTGGAAGGTAGCATTAGCATTAGCCTGGAACCACAGTAGCAGTGATTAGCATTAGCCTGGAACCACAGTAGCAGTGATTAGCATTAGCATTAGCCTGAAACCACAGTAGCAGTGATTAGCATTAGCATTAGCCTGGAACCACAGTAGCAGTGATTAGCATTAGCAGTAGCCTGGAACCACAGTAGCAGTGATTAGCATTAGCAGTAGCCTGGAACCACAGTAGCAGTGATTAGCATTAGCAGTAGCCTGAAACCACAGCAGCAGTGATTAGCATTAGCGTGTTCAAACAGTGATTAGCTCTGCTGCACGTTGATGATGAATCTCAGATTTCTGTTCTGCTTCTGGTTCCAGGGTGTTTTTAATTTGGAACTGGCTTAATCAAAATTAAGAATTCTATTCCTGATCTTGGTGTTTACACGGAAAAGTGAAGGATTAAGTCCTCTCTCCTGCCAGGGTCGGCGAAGCATTCTGATTGGACAGGCTGGCCGTGACGTAGTGACGTCTCCAGGAAGTAAACAGAGTTTTTCTCTCTTTCTTTCTGGATTCAAACTCAATTCTGAATAAAGCTTTCAGGCGTTTCCATGGTGATTTTGGAGCAGAATTAGGCTTTATTCAGATTTATAGAGGAATAAAAAGTCCCATGTAAACACATGGACCATATTAGTTCATAAATTTGCAAATGTAACCGCTAGTTAAAAAACAGCAGAAAGCTCCCGCTCACCGCCGCTCTTCCCGATCTGCCTGTAGCATCTCCAGAAGACCCTGATGAAGGACGCCCGGTTGTGAGGAGTCGCCCGGATGTAGCTGAACTCCCTGAAGAGGACGTGGTTACTGTTCTTCACACTGCTGAAGCTGTCAACACACGCACACACACGCACACACACGCACACATTAACTTGTAGCTAGCTCTAGACACATACATGAAACTATCTTTTCCAAGATGCTGTTTATCTCTATTAATCGTGAATTATCAGATTCAGCAGGATTACCACGCCTGACGGCGACATGTTCCAGAATCGTGGGGAATATTGTCATGAGCAGCGGTGTTCAAGCTGCGGCTCTGGAGCCACATGTGGCTCTTCAGGCCCTCTGTAGCGGCTCCATGGAGTCTTCGCCACATGATATGTGAATAAACATTCAACTTATTTTTAAATGACTAATTAATGATTTGTCTCTTGGTTCAAAAGAGATTCAAAAAAGGTTCAAGTCAAATTGGGAAAAATAGATAAAACCACAAGAAATGGGGGAAAACATCATGGAACAGCTTATAAACCTGAAATGTCTCCAAGTTCTAACATAAGAAAAGAAAAGAAAAATAAAGAAAATAAAAAATAAAAAAGTAAACAAAACTGTTTAAAAGCAGATTTAATGGCCAAAATTTCAAAACTGTCAACAAAAAAAACCTCAAAACAGGAACAAAACTGTTAAAATCGGGTAGAAAAACTGGTTCAATGTAATAAAAATGTTCACTATTCTGAACTGTAGTTAAAACTTCATGAACGCATCATGAGATCTAGTTTCTGTTTGTTCATCGAAACCAAGAATGAAGCTTCCTGAGCTGCATTCGCCCGGTTTTAAAGGCTAAATGTTCTTTAAGGCTCCAGAACTACTGGACTTGAAGGAAAGTCACAGAACCCTGGCCATGAACGACACGGACCGTGTGTGAGACTCACTATTCGGCGAAATACCGGATCACTCCGAACTGCGTGTACTCCTCCCGGTGTTCCAGCAGCTGAGTCACGGCGTCACTCAGGTAGAACAACACGTTGCTATCCGCTACAAACAAACAAACAAACAAACAAACAAACATGAGAGCGCAGTGACAGCTAGCTCCTTTAGCTCCGCTGCTAACCGCGCCGCGGCGGACTTACCGAGGTATTCCTCCGCGGGGACGGCGCCGTTAAGCCGGCTCATACTGCTGCGTCTGTCCGGTAAGTCGAGCTGAATTCATCTACATTTACCGGATGACAGTGTGTTTCTAGCTCGAACTCCAACGACTTATACGCTTAGCATGTTAGCCGCTAGCTTAAAGTACCGACTCCATGGAAACAGATGAGATGTTTGGTGTTACTCTGGGAAAAGTCCCCTAACAACACGACACAAAAGAAGGGTTCCTCCTATGATGACGGTGACGATGAAGATCTTAGTGTTTCTTGTCGTTCCATTCTTTATATTCCTATATAAATGCCCAATAACCTATGTCATTTTAATATTTCACATTTTTCAGTTTCCATTCTTTTTTTAATATTTTTAACTTATTTATTTATTTAACTTACTTATTTATTCTTTGTTCTTTTATTTGATATTTATTATTTGGAGTAAAGTTACTAAGAAGTTCCCGCTGTGATTTTGGAGTATTTCTATTCTATTCTATTCTATTCTATTCTATTCTATTCTATTCTATTCTATAAGCTGTGAAATGTTGTGCAGGTAATTATGAATCACGTGATAATCACATTTGTCACATAAACGTTACAATGTGCAGTTATGTGTCTCCAAATACAAATAATTAAAAACAATTAATATATAGTAAGTGATAAAAAAGAAGAGATAATTATAAGCCTAGATAATTAGAATATAATAGAATAGAATACAATAGAAT
Source organism: Salarias fasciatus (assembly GCF_902148845.1). Taxonomy (NCBI): domain Eukaryota; kingdom Metazoa; phylum Chordata; class Actinopteri; order Blenniiformes; family Blenniidae; genus Salarias; species Salarias fasciatus. The sequence continues at coordinate 31,136,646 of NC_043751.1, forward strand.
ACAATAGAATAGAATACTTTATTAATCTCACAGTGGAGAAATTTACAGGTGCACGAGGCTCATAGAACACACTGAAATGCAATGAAAGCAATGAATGGTGCAATAAAGAACAACATATAGTGCAAATCATAGTAGCTAAAGACAAGGTATGTACATGAATCTTAAAAATTTAACAGGAAATATATATTAAATACAATATATACAATATAACAAACACAAATACACAATACAATATAATACAATAATAATAATCATCCATAACAATATATTTTTTTCAAATTAATCCAAAAGCTTTTGAAGGTTTTGTCTAATTTTATCTTTAGTCTCAAACAGATAAAAACTTTTTATTTTGCAGTTATCATTAAACACCTACACTACAAACACAATTAAATCCAGCCAGTCAGCGCTCAGAGGTGTGAAGTCAGTGTCAGGAAATCAGCCAATAGCAGGCGCGCACAGAACAAACGGGGCGGAACCACATTCAGACCAACCAATAATCAGCCTTTGGAGGCGGAACAGTACATGATGTGGACTAATCAGCAGTGAGACTCGAGCCAGCAGGGTGGAGTTAAGTTTGAATTCAGCCAATTATCTGGCTGGTCTGGTGAGCGCTCCGCTTGCCCCGCCTCTTTCTAGGCTCCCCACCCTAGGAGTCAATTCAATAATCAACACGAGCAGACAGGAAAAACCTCGTCAAAATAAGAGTGAAGGGCGTCAATGGCTTTTAGGGCGTTGTATTGTTTCACTCAGCTCTGTCAGAGACTCTGTTCATAAAGAAACACATCTTCATTTCATCATCTCCCCAAATCTCTAATCGAATACCCTTATTGTTTTACACTTTCCTTCAACTAGAATACAAATGAAAATATATTCTGGAGTGTGTGCACTAACATTCATTTTTCAAAGTCTGTTTTTAAAAAAAAATTAATTCAGTGCATGAAAATGAACAAAAACGTTTAATTGACTGAACCGTGAGTGTATTATTGTTATTATTACTATTATTATTATTATTATTATTATTATTATTATTATTGCTATTACCATCAGTGTTGTTGATGTCAGTGCTCTTGCATTAAGCCCCCGCGACCCTGATCGGGGGACGGATGGGCGTCTGCAGGTCTGCTCTGCTCGCTGTGTGTGTGTGTGTGTGTGTGTATGTGTGTGTGTGTGTGTGTGTGTGTGTGTGTGTGTGTGTGTGTGTGTGTGAGTGTGTGAGTGTGTGAGCGTGAGCGTGTGTGTCAGTGTGTGTCAGTGTGTGAGCGTTTGTGTCTGTGAACGTTTTATTTTGTACCGGAAGCTGCGCCGCCTCGCCCCGCCCCCTCCCCTCCGCTCCCAGCCTCCCATATAAAACCCATCGGCCGGGATCTGCTCCTCATCTTATTACCACCTCCGCCTACCTTGACCGGCAGCGTCCGTATTGTCTCTCCCGGAGACGCAGACAGGTAACGGAGCTCGGATGAACCGGTGTCCTCGCTCGGCCCGGAGCTCCGGGGCTGCAGGGGGAAGCTCTGCAGGAGCTCCCCGCGCCGCCCCGATGCGCCTGCGGCCGCTCTGAACTGCGTTGTTCGGCCTGTCTGTTGGCGCGGAGGGGACGTTAGCCATTAGCCACTAGCCTGTCAGCTCGGTCCTCAGCAGTCAACCGACAGAGGGTTCGAACTACCAACCGTATTGCAGAGACACGGCGCACCCGACACGGCGCACATCAATATATAACACTGCTGCCTGCATGCTTGATTTTTTTAAAATGACCGTTTAAGCGGGTTTGTTCAGAAGGAGCGGGCTAGCGTGCTAACCTAGCAACTGTTGTTGCTAGGTTAGCTGGTTAATGGCGCTCTGACCAGTAACGACTAGTTAAAGCTGCTCGACCACTCCCTGCCTGTGCAGATTGGTGGCAACTAACACGATAACCAGCGGACGAGCGGTTTGTCCTTCCGTGTGTGTAGTATTGTTAGTGTGAGAGAGAGTGTGTGTGTGTGTGTGTGTGGGGCTGCAGGGTGATGGCGCTGTGTGTACCTCTGCTCATCTTTCCCCGTGTTTCCACTGTAACTGCGGGATTTGTTTATTTTTCAGAGTGAAACCATTTACTTGTGCTGGTTTAGCTGATCAGGAACTCTAATGTTCTCTGATATATTCAATTACAGAGCAGCTCTGCTGGGAAGCATTATGGTGCTGGTGTCCTTAATAATCTGTTTACAATCTCCAGTTTGCTTCCAGGCATGTCTTTAAACTTGGTTTTTATTGTTTGTATTGGTGGAAGTGTGAGGAGCTGCTGTGACGGTTGGATTTCCCATTAAGATAGTAGACCTTCCTAGTTTATGGTTTATGGCCCTGCTTGTTGTCTGAATGCTGCACTGGCTCAGAGAACGTTTCAGGATTGACTTTATGCTTAGTGTTTGGTTGTGAAGCTTTAATTAAAGCATTCCATGGACACAGCTTCAACACTGAAAACAGTGACGATGCATGTTGCTCGCTAGTTTGTGCTGTTGGTGGTTTTTGTAGTGGAACCACACACATGCTGCAGAGAAGAAAACACTGTAAACATTATCAATGGGAGAGCAGACGATGATGTTTGGTTATTATGGTGACTGTGGACTCTACAACTACCAGGAGAATCTGGATCGGGAGTCATGACCCTCTGGAGGAAAACATCCACTGAGCATGTGCAGAACTGTTGGCTCAGGCTGTGGTGCTCATGTGCAGTAGCAGCATTTCAGCCTGGAGCTCAGGCATTTTCACAAAGTTGTGATTTCCTTTTTTTTTCCACTGAGTCGGGAGAGTTTTCAAAAAGTGGCATTTTCAGTGGCACAGTTATGTTATGGAGGAAGATGCTCTATAATCTGATGTTAATGTTTCATAAACGGATCCAGGAAGTCATAATGAGAAGAGGCAGGAAGTAATAAACCATCATGGAAGCAGATAGTTGTCAGAAACAAGCTCGCTGTTGTTTTAGCATGCTAATGCTGACGTTCAGTCATGGTTTCTCCAGCCTGAGGCTGATTTCAGTTCTTTCATGTTGCTCTCAATCATGAATTCAGGAAAAGAACTGAACAAGAGTTTAGTGACAAAGCAGGGTTTTTCTCTTGCTCTTCGTCTTCTTTTTGTTTTTAACCTGCTGCTCTTTGCCCTCTGAGGATGAATCGTTCTTTCTTTTTCTGTTTCTGAACCTTGGGAGTGTTTCTGTTGAAGCTGCAGTCCACATGTGGAGCAGCGCAGACTAAAAGCTTCTTCGCAGTGACTTCCTCCCTGACTGGAGTTACAGTCCTGCAGAAACTCGAGTTATTGATCAGTTCTGAGATTGTTTGATCACAGTAACTGTTCCTGACTTTTAGAGAATGAATAACAGTGAGACTCTAATGATGAGATTTACTTTAGTGTAGATGTAGAGACGTTCTGCCAAACGGCGACTGAGTCCTGTCATGTCTGGATTGGTGCAAGAATGTGAGCTGGAGGGGCAACGCTGCTGGAAATCGGCCTCCTCTTGAACTTTGTAGTCCTCTGTCTTGAGGCTGTTAGCATTAGCAGTTAGCTTTGAGGCTAGCATCGTGGAGTGGAGTCTGGAGAAGTTCAGTGTGACCTCTGGGGTGTAACCCGCCTCCACCCACACTCAGCTGGGGTCGGCTCCAGGGAACCTCATTTGGAGAAAGCCCAGTCAAGACGGGATTTAAAAAAAAAAAAAAAAAGCTGATTAGTTCTACAACAGGAACTTTACCCCATGAAGAGTTATTAATACCTAAATCTGAGCTTATTGATAATAATTCCCAGCCTTGCTCGGTACCGTGCTGACCTGTGGCAGCGGGTCTGACTCGCCTCTCACCTGTCTGCTCACGTTGGTCCATCCCTCGCTGTCGAGCCTCCAGAGCGCTGTCAGGCGGGACAGGAAACATGATGCTGCCTCCGCCGTACTCCACTGTAGGGATGGTGCTGACGTGGTCTCCTCCAAACACCGCCTGATGTTCCCTCCCGAGAGCTGAACGTTTGTCTCATCAGACTGGAGAATCAAATCGAGCTCCCCCTGGTTCTGAGAGTCTTCAGACGATCGATGATCTTCAGTTCTTCATCGGCCTGTCACGATAGTCAAATCAATTAATCGCACGATAAGAAAAAATGAGGTCGGTAAGTTTGCCAGGCGCGATAAATTTACATTTTCCAAAGAAGCTAGAAACGTCTCATACTGACTCCTTTCGGCTCTGTAGCGTAATGAAGAGTGAACTAGTGATGCACTGAAAATTTGGCCACCGAAATTTTCCGGCCGAAAATGGCTCAAAAGTGTATTTTTGGCTTTCGGCCGAAAGAAGAAAATCACCGAAACAACACAGCCGAAAATAATTGGTGATGACGTGGCGGTAATGCTAAAGCAAACCTTTTAATGCCTCATGTCTGCTTTATTAATGCCTCAAATCAGGTTTTGAAATTTATTTAACTTTTTACAGTGCGCATTTCAGCAGCGTCACCTCTCACTCACACTCCGCGCACTCGTTTCCCTGATGAACACGCACACACACACCAGCACACATAAAATAGTTGTATTATTAACTGTTAATAATAATCAAGAACATATTAAAATAAGTCTCCCCGCCTGCGCACCAGGACGGACACCCCCCCCCACGTCCGTCCTCACCCTGCTCATTTGATTCTGGGACTGCAGGCTCCACAGGACAAAGGTATTTATTCAGGAAATATATTCGTTCAAAAATTACTTTATGGAAATGAGAAATACATGGTTTGCTGTACTTTGGAGGATATAATATTTTACCTGAATCTGTAATTGGCACCTCTGGAGACGCTGCAGGGCTCCTGCTGTCAATACCGTGTTCACTGTTGTGTTGAGATTTATTACATTAGTTTATTTTTTACACTATTTTATGTTATTATTTAGTTGTAAACTGACAGCAGCCTACAGTAATTCTCTATACCTGGAGGTGACGCGTGAGCGCTTCCAGGCGCCACTGCAGGTTCTGCGCTGGACTGTACAGCAGCTGGAGGTCGGTCGGGTATTTTTGGGGCAGCAGGATTACATTTGTTTCGCTGTTTGGCCCGTGGCTGTTCTGACTCTGATTCAGGACTTTCCTCCTCTTCACTCCAGTCAAGATCGCTGATGTCCGACACGTCTCCGCCATCCGACTCCCCCTTACTGACCTCCTGTGTCATTGCTAAAGCTTCTTCCACCTTATATCTCTTCATTATGCCTCTTTTTATTGTCTTTCTTTTGGGATTTGGTTGATATTTTTGGCCGTCTGTCTGATTGTCTGCTGTCAGAGCTAGCTCCCTGTTCAGATGCACGCATATGAACCATTTAACCTTTAAAATGTGTCTTTTTTATCAGCAGTCTGTGAGACCGCTGTTGGCCTTTGGAGGTATAAATGCTTTGTAATATGTGTGTCATTGTTAGGACCTTATTTGCTTCAGAAAAACAGTTTCCTCATTTTTCGGTTTCGCCAAGAATTTTTATTGTGGTGCATCCCTAATTGTTACATTCATTAAAAAATTGCAAAAAAAAAAAACCAAACAAAAACTGCAATATTATTGTTTATCGCATTAAATTCTGGGACAATTTATCGTCCAACAAAATTTGTTATCGTGACAGGCCTAGTTCTTCACAGGATGATCTGGTTTGAGACATGGTGTAGAATCTCTGCAGCTGTCAGTACTTCAGGATCGACTGTGTTCTAGTTTGACCCAGGGGTGTTCAACCTGTGGTTCTTCAGTCCCTCTGTAGCAGCTCCATGAAGCCTTCACCACATGATATGTGAATAAACACCCAACTTATTTTTAAATTATTATATGATTCTTCACTCTCGGTTCAAAAGGGATTCAAAAAAAGTCTAAGTAAAATTAGGAAAAACAGCAAAAACCACAAGAAATGGAGAAAAAAATAATAGAAAAGCTTAAAAAAATCTGAAACGTCTCCAATTTCTAACATAAGAAAATGAAATATGGCAGAAAAAGCAATCAAAGCTGTTTTAAAAAGAGGTAAAATTGAAATTTCAAAATTGTCTACAGAAAAAGCTTGAAAAGAAAAAAACTGTTAAAATCAGGAACAAAAACTGGCTCAATGTAATAAAATGTTCTCTGTTCTGAACTGAGTTAAAACTTCATGATGCTTCATCAGATCTCGTTTCTGTCTGAAGCTTCCTGAGCTGCATTAAAGGTTCTTTATGGCTCCAGAACTGCTGGACTAGAGGAAAGTCACTGAAACGGTTCTTCAGGTCATGAAGGCAGCAGAACTCTGGTCTGACGTCTTGATGCTCCCTGAACTCGTCCAGCTGCTGCTTTCCTCCCATCGGCGTTGAGCCTTGAAGGAAACCCTCCCCTGTTGTTGTTTATGTGAGGACGCCTTCCAGCCTGGACTGGATCGATGTGCAGTAAAAGGCCGCCGCCCCTCCCTGAGTGCACGTTAGGCCGCGGCACGCTCAGCTGATCACTGGGAGCGAGCGAGACGACTTCTGCTGCAGCTCAAACGCTCACCACGGCTTCTTCTCCTTGTTTTCCAGAGGAGCACCTGTGGGGAAGCCCAGCCCCCGACCCGCCGCCATGGGGGACGATAGCGAGTGGATGAAGCTTCCCGTCGACCAGAAATGTGAACACAAGGTGAGCGAGTGTGTTCGGTGTGTTTTGAGAGCCGAGTCCTCGGGACGGTCACGCCGTTCAGTCAAGTTACAGACAGACTCATGACAGGAGCAGGTGACCACAGGTTGAGCCTCAGGTGTTTATCATGGGAGGAAACGCCCTCACTGCAAACAGAGCAGCTGACGCTCCGCCGCCCAGGGCCGGGTCAGTCTGGCCGGTTCAGCAGCTGGCTTTCCCAGGGCGTGTTCCCCTAAGCAGAGATGTTCCGATACCGAGTACCGATCCGATACCAGTATGCTATAAAATAACACCAGGCCTCGCCTGCAGGACTGTCACATGATCATCACGGTGGTGAGGCCCGGCTCAGGTTAAACCCTCTAACATGAATCAATACAGCAGATTCAAGGCATTCCTTTTTAAATAGAACAGTATAAAAAACAGCAGTGCAAATACAACTGAACTAAATCAATCTAGGAATAATTACTTTCAATAACTTAAAGTGCAGCCCCGATATTTTTAAATTAACAGGGAGTTTAAATAGAACAATATAAAGCAGTAGTGCAGCGACAACGTAAATAAATCTAGGACTATATGTCGTTGCATATTTAAATTGAAGTGCAGGCACAAGATTGCAAAATGAAGACATTTAGATAACAGTATAAATAACGGTAGTGCAACAGTAACTTAATAAGCAAATCTAGATTTTTTTTTTTTAATTAGGGCGCAAACATAATATAGTAAAATCAACAGGGTATTTATATAGAATAGTAAAAAAAAAAAAAAAAAAGTTCAACCGCAACTTTAAAGACTTCTTTCCAAAATATTATGGTCCAAAACCAACCTATAAAGTTACATTCAAAAAATAAAAATCCAGAAGCTGCACACTGAACAAAAAAAGAGGCTTCTTTAACGGGCGCTCCACATCTTTCACGTGATCCGTTCTTCCTCGTCTGTCAAAAACGGCAAGTTGCAGCACAGTCGGCACGTTTACATGGACCACGTATAATCGGCTTATCTGGCGGAGTGGATTGTAAATGCATCATGTAAACGACCGAGTGGATCCGCTTCACCCGGAGTGGACTGTGTTTCAGAGCCGATTGTACGAAGTGGTCTACACCGATCGACAATCCGCTCTGTGTCTCATATAAACGCCGCCTGACAGCGGAGCGGATTAAACGGGGGATTACTTGTTCCGCGCATGCGTTCCCTCGTACGTAGTGACGTGTGCCGTAAACGGGAAGCAGGACGGTCAAAAACCAGCAGAAGAACGACGGTGGTTAAAAAAAACATCGCTCCCATGCGACCCTGAACGCACCACTCACGTGACGGTGCACGACGCAAGATGGCGGCGCCCAGCTGCTAGATCCAACAACTTTTCTTTCCCGACTTTCCATCTGCTTCTGCTTTTTCGTTTTTGGGTTTTTCTTCGGCCCCCTCTTTCTTTTTTCACGGATGATCTTACTCATTTATCGACCTGGACGACTTAGAGGAATACATTGACCACTTTTTTGCATCATACTGCACAGTAAACATGGCCACTTCACCTACCTCCGGAAAATCCAGCTTCTCTCCAGCCTGCAAAAGACCCCACTCAAACTCTCTACCCAGCTCAGGCTCATCTCCATCTTCATCCCCAAAGTCACTCCGCCATCCGGAGGTAAGCGACATTCTCATTTCAATAAACCTAAAACTCTCCGGACTCGACGCCAGAATTGCTCTCGTCGAAGTACTTCATAAAGAGTTTCAGTCACTCCGTCAAAGCCTAGAATTCAGCCACGAACAGATCGAAATCCTCACTAAAGAAAACAAAACTCTCCACAAATCCGTCAATACCGTCAATAACCAGCTCACCTCTGTCACAACCCAGCTCACCTCCGTCACCGCCGAAAATAAAGCAATGAAAGAAACAATACTGGACTTACAAGCACGCAGTATGAGAGACAATCTGGTTTTTTCCGGCATCCCTGAACACACCGCAGAAGACCCAGAGAAATCAGTTTTGGACTTCATTAAACACCAGCTCAAACTCCCCCCGGACACAGTCAAAAACATAACCTTCCACCGCGTTCACCGTTTAGGACAGAAAAACCCCAACAACATCCGACCCCGCCCAATTGTCGCCAAATTTGAACATTTTAAACAGAAAGAACTGGTTAAACAACAAGGAAAACGGCTAAAAGGAACGGACTTTGGACTCAACGATCAATACCCGAAAGAAATCATGGACAGACGCAAAAAACTCTTCCCCATCCGTAAACAAATGATATCTGAAGGAAGAAAGGCAATCATCTCTGTGGACAAACTTTACATCAACGGACAGTTATACCGCAGCCAGGACATCACCCCCTGGTTATATTAGCCCCCCTTCTCTCATGTAAATAACATCCCCCTCCCCCCTCCCCCCACACTTTCTCTCCCCTCTACATGGACCTCCTCTCCGCCCCTCTTTCTCTCTCTCCGCCACTGTTTCCACACATGGACTCTCAGAAACATTTACTGTATGCACCGACGTCTCGCTCCGCACACCACGTGCTTCGATAAGCAGCGCTGCCACCGTGTTTTGTTGTTCAGTGTTTTTGTCTTGCTTGTAATTTCTGTGTTTGTTCTTTTCCTGTTTTGTTTTGTTAGAACAGAGACTCTCACACACACACATCCACATATCTCCACAGTCACACTCACATGAACACCCACTCAACATAATGTCCCCTTTTCTCTTTGAAATCAACCCACCTACATGTCAACTGTAAAATTTGTAACCTGGAATGTGCGTGGTATGGGCACACGGTTAAAGATAAATAAAATATTCAATCACCTCACCTCACTCCAGGCAGATATCTGTTTGTTACAAGAAACACACCTCTCAGAACTAGACAACACTAAACTACTATCATCCCAATTCACCCATTCATTTTCATCTCACTACAATAAAAAACAAAGAGGAGTTTGTATTTTAATTAGCAAATCTATATCATTCATCCATAACTCCACCATCACTGACCCAGAAGGAAGATTCGTAATCATTAACATATCAATCAACAATAGCTCCCTCACAATAGGTAATCTATACGGCCCAAACACTGACGACCCATCTTTTTTTCAATAATTTCTTTTCATCCTTGTGCAGCTTTTCTGACTCTCAAATAATAATCGGTGGCGACTTCAACACAGTTTTAGACCCATCAATAGACCGATCCAACACATCCGGAAATAAACGCACCTGGCAATCTACAGAAACAATAATCCAGTTCATGAGAGATTTTGGTCTTGGTGACAGCTGGCGCCTTCAACATCCAACAGCAAAAGAATTCTCATTTTTCTCACCAGTACATCATTCATACTCACGTATTGACTTCTTTCTCACCAGTAATTCAATGATTCCAAACATTTCTGAACACTGTATCCACTCCATTATCATCAGTGACCATGCCCCAGTATCATTCAAATGGAATCACCCAAGACCACACAAACCAACCCCCAGATGGCGCTTCAACACATCGCTCCTGAAAGACGATGAATTTAACAACCTCATCAAAAAAGAGTGGGCATCCTTCCTGGAAATAAATGATTCCTCAAAGCCATCACCCACACTCTTATGGGAAACAGGTCAAGCTGTCCTAAGAGGAATCATCATATCATACTCTGCCTTTAAAAAAAAGAAAGACAACAAGAATCTGAGTTAGAAGAAAAAATCAAACAACTTGAAATCACCAATGCAACTAACCCAACGGAAGAAAATGAGAAGAAATTAAGACAGTATAAATTAGAAATTAACCAAATATTGAATAAGAAAATCACCCTTTTAATCAACAGACTCCGGCAAGAAAACTTCCACTACAGTAACAAATCAGGAAAATACCTCGCAAATCAAATTAAAAGAAATAAGGAAAAATCCACTATCCCCACCATCAAGAACTCAGCAGGGAAGCCAACTAACTCACCAGATGAAATCAATCAAGTATTCAAAGAATTTTATGCAAACCTTTACTCCTCAGACAACAACTCAAAGGATGAGGACATAACATCATTTCTCACCAGCGTTAACTTACCCCACCTTTCCCCTGAACCAAAAAATACACTAGACTCCCCCCTAACGAATGAAGAAATACACTCTGCTCTCAATAAAATGCCCAACAATAAAGCTCCTGGACCTGATGGCTTCCCTGCTGAGTTCTACAAACACTTCTGGTCCATCCTGGCCCCACTTTTCCAGAACATGTTATCTGAAATACAGCAGAACTCTAGATTTCCTTCAAACATGAACACAGCCTCCATCTCACTCCTCCTCAAACCAAATAAGGATCCCACCCTGCCTTCAAGTTACCGTCCCATTTCACTCCTCAATGTTGACATAAAGATCATCACTAAAGCACTCTCCCACAGATTAGAAAAAATAATCCCATCCATAATTCATCCAGACCAAACAGGATTCATTAAAGGAAGACATTCAGCCAATAACACGCAGACTGTTCAATGTCATGCACCACTCGACCACACACAATCATCCAACCATCATCACCACTTTGGATGCAGAAAAAGCCTTCGATAGAGTAAACTGGTCATTCCTCATCCATACCCTCAACAGATTTGGCTTTGGGGAATCATTTATGAACTGGGTCAGAACACTCTACACTTCACCTACAGCCACAGTCATTACTAACGGACAAACTTCACAAAAATCCACTCTTCACAGGGGGACCAGGCAAGGATGTCCACTCTCCCCCTCTCTGTTTACCTTTTTCATTGAACCCCTAGCAGCAGCCATCCGTCAGAACCCCCTCATTACTGGAATCCAAACGCCCAACATGCACCATAAAATCAGCCTCTATGCAGACGACATTTTACTCTTCATTCAGAACCCACAATCGTCACTGTCAGAAGTAATAAAAGTTATCAACTCTTTTTCCTCTCTCTCTGACTACTCCATAAACTGGAACAAATCATCCATATTACCATTAAACACCAGCAGTCTGGATGTGGCAGCCCTCACCACACCCATCCCCTTCTGCGCAAGTCACATCACTTACTGAGGAATCCACATTTCTCCCAGACTGTCAGAGTTGATTACTTTAAATTTCACTCCATTACTCAAAACAATAAACGATGATCTCCAACGATGGATGAACATACCACTATCACTATTAGGCAGAATAGCAACAATAAAGATGACAATCCTCCCTAAAATTAACTATCTCCTTTCAATGATCCCCACTCAGCCACCTCTCATCTGGTTTAACTCTCTTGATTCATCCATCAATAAATTCTATTGGAAAAATAAACCCCCAAGAATAAAACTGACCACACTTCAGAAAACAAAACCATTAGGCGGAGTCAATGCACCACATTTTCACCACTATTCACTAGCAAATCAACTTCAGTATATCTACAAATGGACCCACCCCACTCAGTCAGACAACACTTGGTTAGACATAGAGCAGACAGTTAGTGATGAAATACATTTAGCAGATTTACCATTTCTCACTCAGTCTATCAAAAAACACCCCTGTTTCAAAAACCCCACAATATCATCGGCTCTGACAGCCTGGTGGAAATTCCACAGCATCACTGACTCCACTCTGGCACCCTCACTCTTCACCCCCATCTGGCACAACCCGGACTTCACCAGCAATAAACAACCATTACACTTAAGCACCTGGGCAGATAAAGGGATCACTCACCTCAAACACATCTTCAACAATAACACCCTGGTCCCATTCCCGCTCCTGGTCCAGAAGTTCGGCATCAGGAGCCAACAGTTTTTACAATACCTACAGGTTTCATCATCCATCCAATCAGCAATGAAAAACAGAAACGTAAACCTCGACCTCCCCCCTTCAGCTTCTACCCTCATTAATATCTCCTCTTCAAAAAAACTCTTATCTAAAATATCCAAGTTAATTTCACAGACCGATACAATATCATCTATACCTTCAGAAAAATGGCAAACAGGTCTCACAATTGCTCCCGATGCCGACTTCTGGCCCCAAATCTGCAAGAACATTTTCCTCATGACAAACGCCAACCTACAACTCATCCAATACAAAATCATTCATAGAACACATCTGAAGGGACAAAAAATGCAAAAAATGGGCTTCTCATCATCCGATAACTGTTCACACTGCACAGAAAACTGCACAGATACCTACATTCATGCAACCTGGCACTGCACACCTGTCCACCACTTCTGGAACAACATCACAGACATCCTGTCACAAATCATGGGCTGCCACATCCCACTTCCCCCCACCCTCTGTTTATTAGGAGACCTATCCACATCAAAACTTGATCATACACAAAACCGTTTACTTCTCGTGGCGCTAGCTGTTGCCAAGAAAACTATCCTCATGAACTGGAAATCATGGAACTCCATACATATTACAGACTGGAAAAACCTCCTCATCGACTACATCTCTCTAGAAAATACAAACTCCTCTGATATCCCCCACAACCCCATCTGGCAAACATTCATTAACTTTCTGCAATCATGACCCACAGCAAACCACTCTCACATAGCATACATATTGTTTTTGTTATTGTTATTGTTGTTCTTATTATTGTTATTGTTGTTCCTATTGTTGTTATCATTGTTGTTATTGTTGTGATTGTTGTTGTTATATTGTGGTTGTTCTTGGTGGCAGAGCTCTGTTGCTGTTATTAATGAGGTTTTGATTATTTGGGTGTTGTTTTCTTTACAATTGTTTGTATATGTATGTATTGTGCACATGTGTGAATGTATGTATGCGGGTATGAATATGTATGTGTATCTATATGTGGGGAAAAAAGGGGTGGACTGTATATGTTTTTCTGTTATGCACACACACACACACACACACACACATATCATACACACCAAATAGCTTACTCATTAGTTGTTTAGTTTCTTTTTGTTGTTGTTTTTTTGTTGTTGTTGTTTTGTTTTGTTTTGATTCCTCTCTGTTTTCTGTTGTGGTTGTCGTGTTGCATGTCTCTGTCTATCTGTATTGTTTGTTCATGTTTGCAATTAAAAAAAAAAAAAAAACAAACCCCGGCAGAAAAAACACTGGGGAGGCGAGATGGAAGCAAATCGCGCAACAGCGAGTTGTCTAAAGAGCTCCGTGGCAGAATCCAAGCATCGCCCGATCGGTGTTATGGATTAACTGGTTCCCGTGTTAACGAATGACGGCGGAGGTCTGTGTAAACACCTGCTGGTAACAGCAGCTGTTAAAGTAAGACTCACTAAAGACTTTAAACGTACACACTCACTGTAACTGTCGATAACCGACGTTCGCCAGAACGACTACATGTTTCAGTCTATTGGTCACCAGTTAACACGGGCACCAGTTAATTCGAAACATCGGCATGCCTCACACCGAGACGTGCCGCTCGGCGGCGGCGCTCCGGCCGGGGAGCAGCTGCTCCTTCAGCAGCGTATCGTGGAGATGTTGGGACGTTATTAGAGCAGAGATCAGCAGATAAAAACTCTCTGCTGGGCGCCGAGGACTGCTGCTGCAGAGAGGAAGACCTGCAAGTTCCTCCAGAGACTTTTAGTCGTCATGTCACAGGACGCTGTATGATCCACTTCACCCAGGGTCCTTGGAAACGAGGATTCATCGTGGATCGCTTAGTATGCTGTGCATGAATACAGTCGCGTTTAATACGATTGTTTACAATCGGATTGAAAAAAAACACCCATGTAAACTGGGCCACTGGCACGGCAAAGAACTGTGTCAGAGCTAGCGACCAGCAGATGGCGGTAGTGCAACCAATGGGATGCAAGCTGCCGTAAAAAATCACAGAAGAAGATGATGTGTCAGATGTGTCACAGCTAATGGAGCTGACCAGTAAATAGATTACTAATTTAATTAAAGGCGTGGTGTCGGATCGGTGCCTGGACTCCAGGACTCGCCGATACCGATGCCAGCATTTTCGGCAGTATCGGCGCAATTTCCGATCCTGGTATCAGAATCGGAACAACTCTACTTATCTCAAAAACTGGGAAATTATTGTTAAAAGTTTTCTACACAGTGGATATCAAACCTTTTGACTTGTCAGGCCTGGGCTCAAAAAGACATTTTTCACACAGGGATTTATTTGATTTGTCTTTTGACTGACTGTTAATGAAGGATCGACCGATATGGCTTTTTTTACTGCCAATGCCGATTATTGGTACTTATGGAAACTGATAACCGATATGTCGAACCGATACTCATTTGCAATAAAAATGAACAATTTTGGCGTCAAAATTTAGCTGTGGGTGGGACATTGTTACACAGCCCAGAGGAGTGACTTCAGGCAGAGAGAGAGAGAGAGAGAGAGAGAGAGAGAGAGAGCTGTATAAATGATCCAAAGAGCACCTTTTAAAATAAATTTATTCTGTCGGCTATTGGTGGGAAAAAAAGACCGATACCGATTATTAGAAAAATGAACCATATCGGCCAGGCCGATAATTGGTCGATCCTTACTGTTAATCCAACTCCTTATTTGTAAATGGTTAAAGAAGCTGTAATTGTCTATGCCCAGGGTGTTCAACCTGTGGCTCTTCAGTCCCTCTGTAGCGGCTCCACGGAGCCTTCGCAATATGAAAGGTGAATGAATATTAAACTTATTGTTGTTGTAGCTACACACCACCGTACTGTTCAGAATGATTCGTCACTCTCGGTTGAAAAAGGATTCCAAAAAGGTTCAAGTAAAATGAGAGAAAAATAGCAAAAAGCACAAGAAACGGAGAAAAGTAATAGAAGAGCTTTAAAAACGTGAAATGTTTAGAATGTCTAAAAAAAAAAGAACAGAAATATGTTTGGGGGAAAAAAACATGTAAAACTGCTTCAAAGGAGGTCAAATGTTTAAAACTGTTAAAATCTCAATTGTCAACAAAAATGCTTGAAAAGAGGAACACAATTGTTAAAATCAAGTACAAGAATAGGTTAAATTTCATAAAATGTTCACTACTCTGAACCCTAACTTCATAAATGCATCAGTAGATCTACGTAGTTTTTGTTTGCTCATTAAAACCAAGAATGAAGCTTCCTGAGCTGCATTCTCCTCATTTTAAAGCTCAAATGTTTTCTATGGCTCCAGAACTGCTGGACTAGAGGGAAAAGTCACTGAATGGCTCTTCTGGTCATAAAGGTTGCAGAGTCCTGCTCTGTGCCATGTACTTCTGACAAATGTGAAAAGCTGGAATAATTATTACTGATGTAAAGATCACCTACAGTTTTTATTCCTGTTTTCAGCCATCTTTGTAATGAACCGTCAGATTGGGGGTTTTGGAATATTTGGATCATTGTCTCGAGGGGAATTCAGCAATAATTTTATGCTCTTAGATTTTAAGGCGGTTTTTACATGAACAGTCAAATAAAAATTCCAGAACAACGTTTCGAATACGAGGCTTGTTTCAAAAGGGAAACATGAAAATATCACCTGCTATAAACTAAGACAATTTATCGGTGGACAAGCTCGGTGACGCTGAGGCAACTCCTTCAAATCTCAACCCATTTTATCCTATCGGCTTTTAAAATACTCAACTTTTTTAATCCTTTCTTCAACCTTTTATCGCTTAATTCAGCTTTTCTCAACTTTTACCTTTCTTCAGCTTTTTGCAACTTCTCTCAACTTTTTCATAACTTGTCAGCTTTTTAAATGTTTTCAACCTTTTTTAACTTTCTTTAGCTTTTTGAAACTTTTTCGACTGAGAAAAAAGATGAAAAGCTGAAAACGGATCAAAGAGTTGAAAAAAAGTAAAAAAAAATTGCAAACTTTCTTTTTTTTTAACCTTTTCCAACTTTTTTCAACTTTTTCGTTTTACTTTTTGGAGCTTTTCTTCAACTTTTTCAGCGTTTTTCAATCTTCTTCTTGAACTTCTTCTGCGTTACAGTTTAGCGTTTTCAGCTCAGCGTTCGCTCTGGCGTCTTCTTCAGGATTTGAGTTCCCTAAACGTTGGACTTGTGTCCCGCAGGTTTGGAAAGCGCGGCTCAGTGGCTACGAGGAAGCCCTGAAGCTCTTCCAGATGATCCCAGACGAGAAGAGTCCCGAGTGGGGGAAGTACCTCGGCCTCATCAAGAAGTTCGTGACGGACTCCAACGCCGTGGCGCAGCTCAAGGGCCTGGAGGCGGCGCTGGCCTTCGTCGAGAACGCACACGTGGCCGGGAAGTAAGTCTGCGGCAGTTAGCGTTGTTTGTTTACGTCTCTATGAGCAGCGTGAGAAGGGCCATAAAGTACAGGAACGTCGGACATGTTGAAAACCGCAGCAACCTGCCGGAAGCTCACTGCTCCGTCCTGAGGAGGTTATTAGATTCCAGAGACGCACAGGAAGTGAATGATCTGTGCACGAGCACAAAATGCCACGAACGGCAAACAAAGACTGAAAAGTTATTCATTATTACTTCAGTTACTTTTTAAGGCAGAATAAATAAAACATTTGTTTCAGATCTCTGAAGAACTTTCTCTTTAAACAGCCCGTCGTCTCCATCAAGACATGTCTGGGTCAGGTTTATTTTTTCTTTCTAAATGAGAGTTCTGGGACAGACCGGCGTGAGGCGTGAGTGGGCGGGGCTAGACGTCACACTTCCTGGTTCCAGAGCCAATACAACCCAGTACAATACAGTTCAAACCCTGAGCTGTATCCAGCCGCCGCTCCCTGTGTGACTGAAGACCCTGCTGTGCTTTGATCTCAGTGTTACTGTGTGTGTGTGGCTCCTACATGCAGTGCAGTGTGTGTCTCAAGTTGTAAACTTTTCAGAATCAATATCAAAAACCTATTTCTGTGTTTCCTGTGAAAAGTGGAGACATCGGCAGCTCTGGTGCTTCAGAAGTCGATCCCAGCATGAGCTGAGAGCTGAAGGTCGTCGAACGTGTCGATAGGATCAACGGGCTGTGATCAGAGTTACTGCAGCACGATTCAGTTCACATAAGCTGGAGTTACTGTGTTATTGTATTGACAACATAGACTGTTGTCTAAATAGTTTTGGTTTTTCTCTTGAACACAACACCGGGGCTTTATTTCAGTGGTGATGAAAATATTTCAGATGGATCGCTCAGGCTGAATCTGAAGTGTTCAGCGAAGTCTGTGGCAGTGGCTCACGTTTGAGGGAACGGCTGGAAAAAAGATGAGAATTTGTATTTGTTGTTCTGGCGCTCAGATCGGTACTCGGTCAGCAAAGAACTGGTATCGGGACATTCCTGGTCGTCCTGGCCGTGTTCTGCATCACAGTGGCAGATAAAAAAAGAGAAAAGGCCAAGCGTGAGCTTTGATTGCGTTAAAATAAGAGTGTTCTTTACCACAGAAATTATGGCGTTTTTGGGTTTTAAATTCCATTTATTGAGGTTTTCAGGTTTCCTAAAGTTTTAAATTTGACTTTTGAAAAGGTGCAAGAACCTTGATTTAACAGGTCCACTAAATCAAGACCATAATAGGACGTCCTAATCCACTGCGGTCAGAACAGATTTTCTCTCATCTTTAAAATATCAGGCTTCTCGAACCCGTGGAACCCGTGGAACTAGTGACTGGTTAACCAGTGGTTAACCAGTGGTTAACTGGCCTCAGGCTCGGTGTGACATTAAAAGCAGTCTTGTTGGAAGAAGAGAGGAGAGAGAGCCCTGCTGCAGAGAAATGACTCCAGGAGTCTGAGTGCCTGAGACCTGACGCACGCACACACACACACACACACACACACACACACACTTTCCAGCTTTATTTCTCGATAATTTCTGAACTTTTAAGAACAAAAACCAGCCCACGGGGAATCACCGCATGTCAAGACTATGCAGCAGGAGGGTGTTCAACCTGCGGCTCTGGAGCCACGTGTGGCTCTTCAGTCCCTCTTTAGCGGCTCCATGAAGCCTTCATCACATGAAACGTGAATAAACATTTGAGTACTTTTACAAAATAATCGTCACTCTTGGTTCAAAAGGGATTCAAAAACGGTACAAGTGAAACTAAAACCACAAAAAAATGGGGAATTTATAGAATGAATTTAAAAAAAAAGCAGAAGTTTAGAATTTGTAAAAGAAGAAAATGCAGACAGAACCACTTAAGAAGAGGTAAAATGATTAAAACGGCTCAAGTTTGAAAATTGTCTACAAGAAATGCTTGAAAAGAGGAACGAAACTGTTAGAATCAAATAGGTCATAAAATGTTCACTATCATGAACTCAATTTAGAACCTTAAATACATCATTAAATCTAGTTTTTGTTGTTGAATCAAAACTGTTCTGAAACTTCCTGAGCCGCGTTGGCCTCATTGTAGAGGTTAAATGTTCTTTATGGCTCCAGATCAGCTTCGTTTGGGCAGAAAGTCATAAAAATGGCTCTTTTGGTCATAAAGGTTGCAGATCGCTGCTAAACAGCAGAGTCAGATGTTCAAGAACACCCCAAAACACCCCCACAGGCCAGAGTGACCCGGTTACACACACACACACACACACACACACACACACACACACACACACACACACACAACCAAAAAGAACACAGGGACACACAGAAAACAAAACGTTACTAAACGAATAATAATGAAAATGAAAAATTCATAGTAACTCAAAACATCAATAACTGAGTGAAGGAAAAAAACAAAACGAAACATTGTCTCTGTTCCACCTCCCACCGCCGAATAAAGTCAGGGGACTCCGTATATCTGAGAAAGTCCGATTTGACATGGGGAAAAATGTGCAGAACCGTTGAGTTTAAGTTTCCAGTTGGGTAAAATCAGCCTTCAGGCCAGAAGCGTTGAGACGACGGGCTTCAGCAGCTTGGACAGCTCCGTGGTGGCGGGACGGTCCAGCCACGGGCCAGGCTGACAGGAGACATCGGGACGTGTCTCTGATGAGGCGGGATACGGGACGCCTGTGGCGCTGTTCTCTGCTGTTCCCGTGTGAACGGACGTGGTTCTGGAAACGCTAAACTTCCCTGAGACGACGCACGATGAGGTGGATGAACGGCCGCTGCTCCTAGTTCTAAACCGCCACCTCTCTCACGGTGGTGGGGTCAGAGGTCAGGCTGGAGGATATGGCCTGACAGCCGGCACGACGAGGTCCGAGTCTCCTGGAAACGCGGTTTCTCCGTCTGTCCCCAGGACCACGGGGGAGGTGGTGTCCGGCGTGGTCACCAAGGTCTTCAACCAGCCCAAGGCGCGGGCCAAGGAGCTGGGAGCGGAGATCTGCCTGATGTACATCGAGATCGAGAAGGCCGAGGTGGTGCAGGACGAGCTGCTCAAGGGCCTCGACAACAAGAACCCCAAGATCGTGGTGGCCTGTCTGGAGACGCTGAGGAAGGCTCTGAGGTGAGGGTCCGGGTCCGGGTCTAGGTCTAGGTCTACCTGGACCTCATTTAAAGACACTGAACTCAGTAACAGACCTGAAGAACTGAAAACAGTTAAACCTGGACTCTGCTGGAGCTTCTCCTCTGTAGTGACGACTGTTTGATCCCCTTTAACATGAACTCTTCCTCCTCCTCCTCCTCCTCCTCCGGTGCTGCAGTGAGTTTGGCTCGAAGGTCGTGACCCTGAAGCCGGTGGTGAAGATTCTCCCCAAGCAGTTTGAGTCCAGGGAAAAGGCGGTGAGGGAGGAGGCCAAGCTGCTGGCCGTGGAGATCTTCAAGTGGATCAGGGACTCTCTGAGGCCGCCGCTGCAGAACATCAACTCCGTGCAGGTGCGCGCTCACACACACACACACACACATGCACAGGTTCGTGTTGCTGGTGTGTACTGATTGGTCCTCTCCCGTGCCGTGAGCAGCTGAAGGAGCTGGAGGAGGAGTGGGTGAAGCTGCCGCCGTCTCCGCCCAGACAGAGCCGCTTCCTGCGCTCGCAGCAGGGCCTGAAGGCCAAGCTGCAGCAGCAGCAGGCGCAGGGCCAGGACCAGTCCAACGGTAGGAAGCCCCGCCCCCTCCCCCTCTGCTCCTCCCCCCGGGGGCCCGGCCGCTGACCGCTGAGCTCGATTTCCTCCCGCAGATGAAGAGGAGGAGGCGGCGGCGGCCGTGGATCCCTACGAGCTGATGGAGGCCGCCGAGATCCTGTCCAAGCTGCCCAAAGACTTCTACGAGAAGATCGTACGTCTGCTTCCTGCTCCAGTCCGCTCCTCCTGCCTCTCTCATATTTTTCTTTCT
This sequence comes from Salarias fasciatus, assembly GCF_902148845.1. Taxonomy (NCBI): domain Eukaryota; kingdom Metazoa; phylum Chordata; class Actinopteri; order Blenniiformes; family Blenniidae; genus Salarias; species Salarias fasciatus. The sequence continues at coordinate 31,157,289 of NC_043751.1, forward strand.
TTTTTAATTTTCTTTATTAAACTGGTGCACAATGGACTTTTTTTGTAGAAAAGAATGTAGATGCAGAAACTTGTACAAATGACACTCAAAAAGATCTTAAGTCATTCAGGATGGAATATTATTGGGATGTAGTTGTGATTTTAGAGTAATTCCTGATCTTCAGCGTGTGTCTGTGTGTGTGTGTGTGTCTGTGTGTGTCTGTGTGTGACTGTGCAGGAAGCTAAGAAGTGGCAGGAGAGGAAAGAGGCCCTGGAGGCCGTGGAGACGCTCACCAAGAACCCCAAACTGGAGAATGGGGACTACGGAGACCTGGTCCGAGCCCTGAAGAAGGTCAGAGTGTGTGTTGGATCAGAGGAGAGTCACGGCTGTGTTTGTGTTGTGTGTGTGCGTGCGCGCGCTGGATCAGAGGAGAGTCACGGCTGTGTGTGTGTGTGTGTGTGTGTGTTGCAGGTCGTGGGTAAAGACACGAACGTCATGCTGGTGTCGCTGGCCGCTAAGTGTCTGGCCGCTCTGGCCGCCGGGCTCAGGAAGAAGTTTGGGACGTACGCAGGACAGGTAGGTCAAAGGTCACGGAGCGCCGCTGGAATCAGGTCTTCCCTCCTCACTCACTGCTTTGATTGTTTCTCCTCTGAGAGGTAGTTTCACCAAAATCACCACAGAAATCCCAGCTTTCATTTCTTCGCTCCCGGCTCTGGCTTGTCGCTCTGCAGCGAGCGATCTGATTGGTGGAGAGACACCAGCTGGAGCCCGAGCTTCTAAAGCCGCCTCTGATTCGCTCATTTTTAGAGGCTCGATCCAGCGGGAGATTTCAATGACGAAAGTGGAGAAATGTCAGAAACATAGATGAAATTGAATCTCCAGAAAAGCAGAGTGCCGTTCCATCTCTCGGTTCCAGTTCGATGATGGAACGGATTCAGAGTTTCCCAGTGGAACAGTGAGGAGCGCCGGCAGGTTCTCCAGCAACGGAACGGTGACGGAACGTTCTGCTGAAGCTTCTGTGGGAGCCGGGTCCAGTAACTCTGGTTTCCCGTCAGTCTCTCGGTTTAGGATCAAACCATGAATCAACCTGCTGCGGTTTGTTGATTTGCGGTTAGCCGTTGGCAGCTCGCTGTTAGCAGTTAGCCGTTAGCCTCCAGTCAGACTCCTCATTCTGGGCGCCGCTGCTTCTTTCAGGTGGCTCCGACTATTCTGGAGAAGTTCAAGGAGAAGAAGCCTCAGGTGGTCCAGGCCCTGCAGGAGGCCATGGACGCCATCTTCCTCACCGTGAGTTCCCCTCCTCTTCACCTCCTCCTGCCGTTCACCGGGCGGCGGCGCCGGGCTCCTCCCCCCTCCTGACGCTGACCCCCTGCTGCTTGCCGCCGTTCTACCCAGACCACCCTGCAGAACCTCTCGGAGGACGTCCTGGCCGTGATGGACAACAAGAACCCGTCCATCAAGCAGCAGGCGTCCCTCTTCCTGGCGCGCTCCTTCCGGCTCTGCACGCAGGCCACGCTGCCCAAGAGCGTCCTGAAGCCGCTGTGCGCCGCGCTCATCAAGGTGAGGCCCGGCCCGGGACCACGCCCCCCCCGACCAGCACAGAGGCTCCGGTCCAGACAGGCCGAGAACACCTGAAGACCAAACGCACACTCTGAGACGCTGCTGCCTCCTCATCAGTCTGTCCCTGAAGCTGCGCTGTGTAAAAACATTTAATGCAGTTCACCTTTATCCCCTTAAGCTCAGACCTTCTCCCGATGCATTTATCAATTATCCAGACGCATTTTGCAAATTCCACAGACGCACTATGTACCGTTAGAAAGCTGATATTCTCATGAATCCGCTGGTATAAACCACTTTCAGATGCGATTACCACAGCGGGTAGTATAAACACATTTGTCCGACAAACGGCAAATTAAGTAAACAGCGCAACTCACCTTTGGAGGCTCATAACTGATCACAGATGATCCATAATCCAGATAATCCAGCAAAAACTGCAACAATCCAAACGTATGCATCCAGGCAAAGCTAGAAAGTATAGCCTTTTGTCCAAAACATGTCTTGAAATAAGCAAATAATCCACAATTAGACGCGCCACCGATAATAATCCATATTTTTATCAGATAAAAACATCCAGACCGCTCTCACTTGCTCTGAGGATATCCAATATGGCGACTGATCGGTTTCCGTTGCTTATTCGTCATATTTCAACCAATCAAGTGACTCATCGCTGCCTCCGATGGCTAACCAGCCAACCGCTGCCGAAACTGATGGACCCACGTCATCGGTCGTCATCACTCGTCATCAATGAATTCTGAGCCAATCACGTCGGTAGAAACGTTTGACTGACAGGGCTGGTAGCCAATGAGCTTGCTGAATGGCTGGCTGGCCCGCTGGCGGGGTTTTGTGACTTCTCAGGCATCTGCTGAGGGATGCACCTGCTGTCTGTCCCTGCTCGTCTCAGTCTGAGTGCCTTATCCCACACTGAGGCCTCTCTGAAGTGATTTTTTGAGTACTTTATGAGTTTTTGGAGTGAAAATAATGTAAAAACGTGCAAAAACCAACATATACCATTGTACAGAGGGCATCCAGAGGGTATACAGAGGATGTCCAAAATTGACCCCGCCGGGGCATAGCAGTACAAATACATGTGTGAAACACTCATTTCTTGTAGTACTGCTCTGACATTCTGACCTGAACTATGTAAGACCCCAGGCTTTAGCAAAATTTTGTTTTCAAGCTATTTCAGTGCTTCCACACTGATTTCCAGGTGTTTTATGAGGGAAAAAATTCAGGCGAGAATGAAATTCATCCTAATTCAGTGTGCTGCAAGATAAATAACTCTGTGCCAGTAGCACCTAGAGTAATTCTGACTGCACTGGGTGAAAAAACAGGTTGTCAGCTTTCAAATGAGACCCCAACCATGCATGTACTCCAAACAGTTCAGGAACAGCATTCAGTTTACTTTGGGTACGTCTTTAGTTGAACTTTTAGGCGAAAATGGCCCCGAGCTTAAAGGGTTAAATAGAAAGTTCCAGTTCCAACACATCACCTCCAGACACTTTCACAGAGAAAACCCAGCAGATCCACATGAGCGACTTCACAATTCAACACTAGCAGGAGTTTTTCCCTGACGTTTCACTTCATTTAAACCGAAATCATGTTCAAATTGGAGTCATTTTTAGCTGTAACTGTTTGCTCTGTGAAAGAAGAGACATTTTTTCTTTATAGGTGTTCTTCTCATGGCACCGTTCTGCTGTTCTGGTGCCGTTTGGCCCAGAACTCAGACCTCAGGCATCTAAAGAGCTCACGAGGTTATTTAGGTAAACCAGCAGAGTAGTTTCAGTGATAACACTGCAAAACTGGGTTTTCTGCGTTAATTTCATGTTTTTCTAGAACACAGCTTTATCTATTAGCAGCTGAATCAGCTGAAGAAAAGACTCGCGTGCTTAACACCATAAGTGTTGTTTCCCTGCTGGGACCACCAGAGGGCGCTGTCACACAGTTTGAGGATACATGGTTTTGAGTGGCTGCCCTCTGCTGGTCAGCAGTCTGAACTTCAACCCATCTGGAGTTCTCTGCAGCGTTCACGCTGTAGTTCCATCAGGTCAGACTTCAGGAAGTGTGTCTCTTTCCCGTCTCGCAGCAAGTCAACGACTCGGCGCCGGAGGTGCGGGACGCCGCCTTCGAGGCGCTGGGGACGGCCATGAAGGTGGTGGGGGAGAAAGCCGTCAACCCCTTCCTGGCAGACCTGGACAAACTCAAACTGGACAAGGTGACGGAGGAGGAGGATTCAGACAGAAACCAGATCTGATGCAGCTTTCATGAAGTTTTAACTCCAGTTCAGAACAGAGAACATTTTATTACACTGAACCAGTTTTTGCTCCTGATTTTAGCAATTTTTTTTATTTACAGTTTTGAAATTCTATCCATTTTACCTCTTTTTAAACAATTTTGTTGCTTTTTTTTTTCTGCCATGTTTCATTTTCTTAAGTTAGAAATTGGAGACATTTCAGGTTTTTAAGCTCTTTCCGTGTTTCTTGTAGTTTTTGCTATTTTTCCCAGTTTTACTTGAACCTTTTTTGAATCCCTTTTGAACCCAGAGTGACCAATCATGTAACAATATAAAAACAAGTGGAATGTTTTTTCACACATCATGTGGTGAAGGCTTCGTGGAGCCGCTGCAGAGGGACTGAAGAGCCACATGTGGCTCCAGAGCCGCAGGTTGAACACCCCTCCTCACCTCGTCTTTCTGCTTCCAGATCAAGGAGTGCGCCGACAAAGTGGAGCCGGCGGCCGGAGGCGGCAAACCCGCGGCGGAGAAGAAACCGGCGGCCAAAGCGGCGCCTCCCGTCGAAGCTCCGCCCAAATCCTCCGCCCCGCCCAGGAAGGCCCCCGGCGCGGCGGGCAGCAAGGTGCGAGAGCGTCTGCCGACGGCGCCGGCACGGCGGAGACCAGCGGGGGGCGCTCACGGTCCGTCTTCTCTCCGCAGGCGGCGGCGGGAGGACCAGCAAAGAAAGGCAAGGCGGCGCCGGCGGCGGGAGGGAAGAGCAAGAAGAGCGCGGCCGAAAGCAAGGACTTCACCGAGACCGAGCTGGCGGTGAGTCTGCCCCAGCTCCCAGCATGCACCTGCGGCGGGAGCCAGTCGTCTGACGTCAGTGTGTGTGTGTGTGTGTGTGTGTCAGGTGGAGGCATGCGAGGAGCTGGCGGCGGCCGTACTTCCTGCTTCCTGTCTGCAGCAGCTGGACTCGGCCAACTGGAAGGAGCGGCTGGCGAGCATGGAGGAGTTCCAGAGGGTCAGCGCTCCGCCCCCCTTCCCCCCGACCGGCGCCGACCCGTCCGCCGGCGCCGGTTTGACCAGGAGTGTGTGTGTGCGTGTGCGTGTGCGTGTGTGTGTCCTGTCAGGCGGTGGAGACGATGGACCGGGCCGCCATGCCCTGCCAGGCGCTGGTCCGCATGCTGACCAAGAAACCCGGCCTGAAGGAGACCAACTTCCAGGTGAGAGCCCCCGAGTCCGCCCGGAGCCGGCCCCGGTCCTGACCCCTGACCCTGAGACCCCGCCCCCTCCCCCCCGCTGCAGGTGATGCAGATCAAGCTGCACGTGGTGGCGCTGGTCGCCCAGCGGGGGAACTTCTCCCGGACGTCGGCCCTGCTGGCGCTGGACGGCCTGGTGGACAAAGTGGGAGACGTCAAGTGTGGCGGCAACGCCAAGGAGGCGCTGACGGCCATCGGCCAGGCGTGCTCGCTGCCGTGGACGGCGGAGCAGGTGTGCCCATGTGCCCCGCACGCACACACACACACGCACACACGCACACACACGTCCAGGCTCAGGGTTCACGCCTTGCTTCGTATTTCCAGGTCGTCTCGACGGCGTTCGCTCAGAAGAACCCGAAGAACCAGGCGGAGGCGCTGAACTGGCTCTCCACCGCCATCAAGGAGTTCGGCTTCAGCGGGTCAGTCGGGTCGCAGGCGTGACTTCTCCGTCTCCGTGATGACGCTCTGACCTCTGACCTCTCCGCCGCGCAGCATCAACGTGAAGGCGTTCATCAGCAACGTGAAGACGGCGCTGGGCGCCACCAACCCGGCCATCCGCACGGCCGCCGTCACGCTGCTGGGCGTCATGTTCCTCTACATGGGCGCGCCGCTGCGCGTCTTCTTCGAGGACGAGAAGCCGGCGCTGCTGTCGCAGATCGACGCCGAGTTCGAGAAGGTGCCGCCCGCCCGCCTTTACTCTGAAGGGGCTTCCCGGACAGGAAGTCAGACACTCTGAGGGTTCAGAAAACATGGAGTTCCTCAGGGATCAGTCCTGGAATCTTCACACTATTTCTAATTTTGTTTCCTCTTAGTTTTTTCAGGTGGTTTGAATGTTGAGAAAGAAATGAGGGATGAAGATGGAAATGAAGTGGAAGTGTTGAAGGATTGATGAGGGATTTTCAAATGAGATTGATTCGTTTAGATTTGATCCGAGTCGTCTCCGTCCTGTTTGTCTCCTCAGATGACGGGTCAGTCTCCTCCGGCGCCCATCAGGTTCACCAAGCGGGCGGCGGCCGAGGAGGACGCCGAGGACGGGGAGGAGCCGGACGAAGACGGAGGAGGAGGAGGAGGAGGAGGAGGGCAGGACATCATGGACCTGCTGCCCCGGACGGACATCAGGTGATCCAGCGTCCCGCCGCTCCCCGCAGGACCCCGACACGTCCAGGCTCACTGACGCGTCTCAATGTCCCCCAGCGACAAGATCTCGTCGGACCTGGTGTCCAAGATCAGCGACAAGAACTGGAAGATCAGGAAGGAGGGGCTGGACGAGGTCGCCGCCATCATCTCCGAGGCCAAGTTCATCACGCCCAGCATCGGAGAGCTGTCCCTGGCCCTGAAGGGCCGGCTGGGGGACTCCAACAAGATCCTGGTGAGCCCACCGGCCCTCTTTAAAGATGGGCGGAGCTAACGCGGCTCCAGACGAAGCTGGAGACCGAGACCAGAACCTGGTCTGGAACCGGGAGCTTTATTTTTATTTGCACTCTGAAAATCAGCATTTATGAATGGGCTCTAATGAGACTCAATTCAGCTTCATCGCCCCCTGCTGGAATGTCCCCGGTGTTGCAGCTGTTCTGCTCTGTCCACCTCCAGGTCCAGCAGACTCTGTCCATCCTGCAGCAGCTGTCCACCTCCATGGGACCCGGACTCAAGCAGCACGTCAAGGCCCTGGGGATCCCCGTCATCACCGTCCTGGGAGACAGCAAGGTTCCCGCTGCGCCCCCTGCTGGCAGCACCACTCGCTCCACCCGCTCAGGGTGATGGTGCTAACACTGTGTGTGTGTGTCCGTGTGTGTCCGTCCAGCCTAACGTGCGGGCGGCGGCCCTCGCCACCCTGCAGATGTGGGTGGAGCAGACGGGGATGAAGGAGTGGCTGGAGGGCGAGGACCTGTCGGAGGAGATGAAGAGGGAGAACCCCTTCCTGAGGCAGGAGGTGAGCGAGGCCACGCCCACATCTCAGGTGCGTGTCGGTGAATCCGTGGCCCCGGTCTGACACCCCCCCCTCCCGTGTCCCCCAGCTGCTGGGCTGGCTGGCGGAGAAGCTGCCCACGCTGCGGGCGGCGCCGGCGGACCTGGCGCTGTGCGTGCCGCAGCTGTACGCCTGCCTGGAGGACCGCAACGGCGACGTGCGCAAGAAGGCGCAGGACGCCCTGCCCACCTTCATGATGCACCTGGGCTACGACAAGATGAACAAGGCCACCGGGAAGCTCAAGGTGCGAGTCGCCGCTCCGCCACGCGCACACACACACACACACACACACACACACACGTTTCCCATCCAGAACGCTGATAACCCCCCCACCCCCCACCCTCTGCAGCCCGCCTCCAAGGACCAGGTGGTGGCCATGTTGGAAAAGGCCCGCGCCGTGATGCCGGCCAAACCCGCCGCCCCGGCCAAACCCAGCGGCGGCAGAGAGACGAGCCGAGCGTCTTCAGGTCTGTGGCGTCTTAAAATGGAGCTTGGGCCGACTGTCCCCCCCCCCCCCCCCGACGCCTGACCTCTGTCCTCTGACCCCCTGCAGCCACCAGAGCGCCGCCGGCCTGCGAGGACGTCGGGGACGGTAAACCCGAAGCCAAGAAGGTCCGAGGAGGAGCCGCAGTGAAGAAGGTGAGACGGCGTCTCCGTGCCAGAGCCTTCCTGCGGCTCGGTAACGACCCGCCTCCAGCCGTTGTCGTGGAAACGGGTTCCACCGCCACACAGCCGGCAGCAGCAGAGCGGTGGACGGTCACCGCACGGCCAGGTCCTCGTCTCTGCAGTGGGACAGGCAAATCAAATGAAACGAAGCCCCCTCCAGCAGGGGGCGCCGTGGCGCCTCCAGCAGGGGGCGCCGTGGCGCCGCGGAGCCAGACCTTCCCTCTGTTCCCTCTTCCCTCCTGTCCTGTTTTCCATACACGTCTCTGCTCTTGTGATCATCTATTGAGGGAAATTAGGGTTTGTTTCTACTGGAGCAGAGTTCTGCAACATTTTGCACCGAATGAACCGTTTCAGTGACTTTTAGCCAAGTCCAGCAGTTCTGGAGCCATAAAGAACATTTAGCCTTTAACATGAGGCGAATGCAGCTCAGGAAGTTCACTGTTTAGTTCTGATTCACATATAAAAACTGAATCTTAGGATACATTCATGAAGTTTAACTTCATAATTAACTTTTTAACACATTTAACCAATTTTTGTAACAGATTTCTTTTTAAGTTTTGCTCTTTTTCAGCTTTTTTTTTTACAATTTTGAAATGCAGCTGTTTTATTACACACACACACATATATATATATATATATATATATTAGGAGTGTAACGGTATTTGTATTCGTCCCGTACCGTCACGGTACGGGGGTCACGGTTCGGCACACACAATCACACGACGAATACACCAGTGAGTTAAAAAAAAAAAAAAAATCCAACCTTAGATGGCGGTAATGAGCCTAAAAGCTGCCGGCAACCACCATTATCACAGAAGAAGAAGAAGTAGAACAAGCAGGTCCAAACATGAACAAACAAAGAAGAAAGTACAAGCAGAATGAGAGCTGCAGCCTGTGGTGGAGCGGATTAAACGGGAGAGTATTTGTTCCGCGTGCGTTCCCTCATACGGAGTGACGTGTGACGTGCCAGTAAACGGGAAGCAGCACAGTCAAAAAACCAGCAGAGAACGCCACGGTGGTGGAAAAACACTTTTTTAATACAAAACCCCGATATAAAAAACATTGGAGAGGCGAGATGGAACCAAATCGCGCAACAGCGAGTTGTATAAAGAGCTCTATAGCAGAATACCAGCGATCGCCGGCTGGTGTTATGGATTAACTGGTTCCCGTGTTAACAAATGACAGCGGAGGTCTGTGTAAACACATGCTGATTACAGCAGTTGTTAAAGTAAGACTCACAAAAGACTTTAAACGTGTACACTCACTGTAACTGTCGATAGCCGAGGTTCGCCAGAACGACTAGATGTTTCAGTCATTATTGGTCACAAGTTAACACGGGCACCAGTTAATTCGAAACATCGGCATGGAGCAGAGTTCACACCGAGACGTGCTGCTCCGCACGGCGGTGCTGCGGTCAGGGGAGCAGCCGCTCCTTCAGCAGGTATCATGGAGATGTTGGGACATTATTTGAGCAGATATCAGCAGATAAAAACTCTCTGCTTGGCGCTGAGGACTGCTGCTGCAGAGAGGAAGACCTGCAAGTTCCTCGTGAGATTTTATGCGCATGGATGCTTTGTATGCTGTACATGAATACACTCGCGTTTAATACTATTGTTTACAATCGGATTGAAAAAACACCATGCAAACTGGGCCAGTAATGTGTCGCATGGGAAAGCTTGGGAAAAATGTTCTGGTACATTTGTGAGCTTTTTTTACTTTTTCCCCACTGTACCGAAAAACGTACCGAACCGTGACCCTTACACCGAGGTATGTACCGTACCGTGGCTTTTGTGTACCGTTACACCCCTAATATATATATATATATATATATATATATATATATATATATATATATATATACACATACACACACACACACACATATATGTATACTGTTTGAACCAAGATTAGCAAATGCATTTGAACGGTACTGCGGTGTGTAACTGTAATAAAGTAGCTTAAATGTTTATGTAGTGAAGGCTTCATGGAGCCGCTGCAGAGGGACTGAAGGGCCACATGTGGCTCCAGAGCTGCAGGTTGAACACCCCTGCACTATATAGATACTATAGAACAGAACAGAATAGAAAATTCTTCATCCGCTGGGTTTTCATTCGACTGGAATCAGTGTTTTTACAGTCTAATTGTTGAAACGCTGCAGATTTGTCTGGATGCTCCTCAGAGCGAAACGTCGCCTCGTTGAGACCTTCAGTAACGAGGACCGAAATCAGGTCCGCTGTCCGTCTGCTGGAGACGAGCGGCTGGAGCTCCGGTCACAACGTCCCGTGGTTTCAATGGGATCGAAGTCTGAATCTGGATTTGACCGCATATAGAAAGAAGTGGGCGGAGTCATGATGTCGTGTCGTCCTCCACCCGTTGATTCCTTTCAGTTCTCATCTGTCCTCCACCCAATGACTCTTCAGTTCTCATCTCGCCTCCATGATGTTGTTGTTGTTGTTGTTTATTTTCTCGCTCACTCAGCCCTCCCCCCCTCCCGAGGACCCCGCCCCTCCCCCCCCCTCCAAGGACAAGGACGCTAACGCTAGTAAAAAGCAGGCGGGCAAATCCAAAGCCGCCGCCGGCGGTCAGCAGGTCAGACGCTCCCGGCTGACGTCTCCACGTTTCCCTCTAACCTGCCGCCGGGCGCGCGCGCGCACACACACACACACACACACACACACACTCACACTCACACACTCTCTCTCTGTCTGACTGCATGGACGTGTGTTAACCTGCACTGAGGGTTTTCTGTTTAACACCCCGGTTTCTTCTTGTGTGTTCCACTCTGTCATGAAAACACACACACACACACACACACACCCCTGTGTGTCATAGCAGGGTTCCCTCTGTTCTCTGAAGCACAAAGCTGTGATAGATCGGTGAGCTTGTTTTTAAGTTGTTTTAGCTTTTTCATGTTTAGTATTTTTAAACCGTTTGTAGTCGAGGGTTAAGATTCCTTTTTGAGAATTTGGTGCGCCGCTGAGCCGCAGGGTTCATCAGAACGACGTTTGCTCTGATTGGCGCGATGAAAGAGGTGCAGCTCGGGACCTGAACCTGGTTTAAAGAGGCGTGAGAGCCAGTCCTTCACGTGGCGAGCAGAGAGATCAGCGGGAACCCTGCAGGAGGAGACCGGAGACGCCTCCAGAGACGGCTGCTCTCACCATCTCCTCCTCCTCCTCCTCCTCCTCCTCCTCCTCGCAGGGCGCAGCCGCCAAGAAACCTGCGGCCAAAGGACAGAAGGAGGACGAGGATAAGTCCGGGCCCATCTTCACCCTGGTGCCGAACGCCAAGGAGCAACGGATCAAGGAAGAGAAGCAGCTGAAGGTGAGCCTGCCGAGCCGGAAACGGTGGAGACGCCTCAACACACGCGCACGCACACACACACACACACACACACACACACTCACCGTCCCGTCTGTGCCGCAGATCCTGAAGTGGAACTTCATCACGCCGCGAGACGAGTACGTGGAGCAGCTGAAGACCCAGATGTCGTCCTGCTTCGCCAAGTGGCTGCAGGACGAGCTCTTCCACTTCGACTTCCAGAGACACGTCAAGGCCATCGGGGTCATGATGGAGGTACGGGCCGCCGCCGCCGCCGCCGCCCTGCACCCGGCCGCTGCTGCCCCAGTGTGTAGCATCAGGTGTGTGCGTGTGCGTGTGCGCAGAGGCTGGAGAGCGAGAGCGAGGCCACCATCGGCTGCCTGGACCTCATCCTGAAGTGGTTCACGCTGCGGTTCTTCGACACCAACACCACGGTCCTGATGAAGGTCCTGGAGTACCTGAAGCTGCTGTTCGCCATGCTGAACCGGGAGAACTACCACCTGACGGAGTACGAGGCCTCATCCTTCGTCCCCTACCTCATCCTGAAGGTCAGCGGCCCCGCCGGGTCTACCCGGGTCCCCCCTCCTCTGCCGGGGTCTACCCGGGTCCCCCCTCCTCCGCCAGGGTCTACCCGGGTCTCCCCTCCTCCGCCGGGGTCTACCCGGGTCCCCCCTCCTCTGCCAGGGTCTACCCGGGTCTCCCCTCCTCCGCCGAGGTCTACCCGGGTCCCCCCTCCTCCGCCGTGGTCTACCCGGGTCCCCCCTCCTCTGCCAGGGTCTACCCGGGTCTCCCCTCCTCTGCCGGGGTCTACCCGGGTCTCCCCTCCTCCGCTGGGTCTACCCGGGTCCCCCCTCCTCCGCTGGGTCTACCCGGGTCCCCCCTCCTCTGCCAGGGTCTACCCGGGTCTCCCCTCCTCCGCCGGGGTCTACCCGGGTCTCCCCTCCTCCGCCCGCCTGCACTCAGCTGCTGCTCCTCTCCCTCAGGTCGGAGAGTCGAAGGACGTGGTTCGGAAGGACGTGCGAGCCATCCTGGCCATGCTGTGCAAGGTCTACCCAGCGTCCAAGGTGTTCCCCTTCCTCATGGAGGGAACCAAGTCCAAGAACTCCAAGCAGAGAGCCGGTGAGTCTCCAGACACACGATCCCAGACTGGAACGCAGTCCGCACTGGAAACGTTGCAGTGTCTCTTTAATTCCTGGAAACATTTCCGCGTCTACTTCCTGGAAACGTTCCTGCGTGTCTTTACTTCCTGGAAGCGTTCACGCGTCGCTTTAAAACTGTAAGCATGTGGTCCGTCATGCCCCCCCCCCCCCACCTCCTCGTCCAGCGCTGACCAGACTTCCTGTCCCAGACCTGCCAACCTGTACGCATTTTGCGTAGCAGGTACGCAATTTGACATTAAAACACGCTGGTACGCTCCGCCTCATTAAACTACGCAAAAAGCTGCAGACGTCTGTGAGCGCTGTTATAAATGCGGACCGTGGACGTTCTCATGTCTGACAACACGATGCAGCAGCAGGGCTCTGAAGCGTCACGCATTTCGGTGTGTTGTCACGCAGTCATGGCACACATTGTATTTGTCACGTTGAAAAAAATACCGGTAAATTAGTCTGGTGCGCCACAGCTATGGAACCGGGAGGAAACACATGTGCTCCCCTCGTAGTGCTGCGACGTTCAATGAACGAGTCGTTCGTTTGAACGGCTCTTTCAAGTGAACGACGAGAGCCGGTTCTCAGCTGTCTGAGAGCCGTTCCTTTGTGCAAACTGTCCACGCTTCCTTCACGTGTCTCCTGAGTGTCTCCTGAGTCCAGCTGTCTCCGCTGCCTTCATGTGAATGACGGAGTTTCAGTTTTCCGCCGCTTGCTCCAGTCACCTGAATGCAGCAGCTAACTAGCGGAGGAGGAGTGTCGCGAAACCGGAGCGGAGCCGGTGTTTTGGAAGAACTGATTCCCTATTAACTGGCGACTGGGTTTCTTTCACGTCCCTTGTTGCTGATAGATGTTAAAAACCAGACAAAAAGCCGTGTCCGACCTTTTATGAGTCTGATTTCAACATCTGCTGCTACTAGCAGCAGCAGCAGGAAGTGCTAAAGGAAGTCAGTCACCAGGTAACAAGGAAACCAGTTCATTTGAAACACCGTATTGACGGCTTTATAAAGGTTGTAGTAATGGAACACTCGCACGCATGCGCACACACAGCATAAAATGCTCAGTTAAAGGACGTAGCAGCATTTTGAAGCTGTTTTCTGGGGACGACGTGCACGGTCAGCCGCAATGTAATGTGTATCAGAAAAAAACAACTGTTAAATATTTGTCATTAAACAAATGAAAGAACCAAATGAAAACTTAAAATGTACAACTTAAACTGACAGTGCGCCCCCCCCCCCCCCCCCCGGTCGACAACTGTTCCGGCAAGTGGTACTCCAAAAATTTTGCCAAGGTTGGCAGGGCTGCTGTCCCCTCCTGAACGCCGTCCCTGTCTCCCGTCCTCAGAGTGCCTGGAGGAGCTGGGCTGCCTCATCGAGGGTTACGGGATGAACGTCTGCCAGCCGATGCCGGCCAAGTCCCTGAAGGAGATCGCCGTGCACATCGGCGACCGCGACACCTCCGTCCGCAACGCCGCCCTCAACACGGTGGTGGCGGTCTACAACGTGTGCGGGGACCAGGTCTACAAGCTGATCGGAAACGTAAGGCCGCCGCCGCCGCCCAGCCGCGGTGAGAGCCGCCCCGCCGGCCGCCGTCTCACCCCCGCTGCCGCTCCGCCCTCCCCAGCTGTCGGAGAAGGACATGAGCATGCTGGAGGAGAGGATCAAACGCTCGGCCAAGAAGACGCAGGCGGCCCCGCCCAAGCAGAGCGCCGCCGACAGGCCGCAGAGGGAACAGCCCTCCAACCCCAACGCCACCTTCCTCCGCAAGCCGGCCCAGGAAGACCCCAACAAGCTCAAGTAGGTCCAGACACACACACACTCACACACACACACACACACACACACACACACACACACACACACATACACGCACAGCTCCTGCTCTTCTCATCTCTCACATCTTCATGTTTTCATGATCAACTTCTGCCGGTCGTCCCAGAACCAAACACACAGTGGAGTACTGCTCCTGCCAGGACCTGCAGAACCAGGCCCTGACCCTGGTTCTGCTGGTTTTCTGACCAATGAGAGCAGGTTCCAGGTTCCAGGTTCCCAAACCGCTCTCCAGTCCTCAGATCTGAGCCTCCTGCTGTGATTGACCAGCATGCTCCTCCTCTGTCCTCCACTCTGTCGTCCGTTCATCCTTTCATCTGTTCTTTACTAATCTGTCCTCCTCTTCCTGTGGTCGGGCCGCTGCTGCATGTTGGGGAACTCGCTTCGATCCCCGTCTGTCTCTTTAACCCTTCATCTCTCCTCCTCTCTGCTCCGCCTGCCGTCTTCTGGAGCAGAATCATGTATCGCACGTATAGGATGTGAGTACCTCCTCCTCCTCCTCCTCCTGGTCCTCCTCCTCCTGGTCCTCCTCCTCCTCCTCCTGGTCCTCCTCCTCCTCCTCCTCCTCCTGGTCCTCCTCCTCCTGGTCCTCCTCCTCCTCCTCCTGGTCCTCCTCCTCCTCCTCCTCCTCCTCCTCCTCCTCCTCCTCCTCCTCCTCTCCTCCTCCTCCTCCCCCCTGAACGCAGCCCGACTCCCGCTCAATCTGAGCTGCAGAACCTGAACTCTGCCGTTTGAAGGCCGTCACACTGCTGAGAAGAGAATAAACCAAATTTATTCTTAATTTAAAATCTTCCAGTGAAGAAACATGAATGTAGTGAGGAGTGACTGATGAAGAGTTTGATTTATGAGGCCGACAGTAGTTTGAGCTTCATGTTTGAGTGTTTCTGTCTCACCAGTTACACACAAGGCAGTTCACACAGAGAAAAACATAAAACCAGAGAAATAACCAAAGAAAAGGAGCTTTTAAAAGACGAGCTGCTCAAAACAGGAGCAGAAATAGTTACATTTGAAATGGATTTGGAAGAATGTGTTTTCTTATTGTCCCAAATCACAAAGCCGTCAGTGAAGGAGGAGAATCAACCGTCTTCTTCTCCTTCTTTTTCTCCTTCTTCTTCTTCTCCTTCTCGGGGTGTGACGGTCTTCCTCTGCTTCCTGCACTCAGCTCCACTCTGCCTGTCCTGAAACCTTTCGTCTCCACTGGAGCCGTCCTCTGATTGGTCCCATTTAGCCCCCCCCTGGTTCAAACAGGAAGTGTCCCGCCACCCACCCAGCTTTTAGAGCCGAGTGTCGTTTCCTCATCACTGTGTTGAAGTGTGACGTTGAGACTGTACATTTCACCTGTTGGTCCTGGATTGGGGTCGAACTCGTGACCTTTGAGCGGAGCTGAATGTTCACTTCCGGGTTTACTGGAGCTGTCAGTGCCGAACCGTAAAGTGTTTAAAGTAGGGACTTTAATAAGATGTAAAGAGTCGATTCCATGTCATAGAACAAGAATAGTCCTCTTTGTGTCCCCCGGAGGCTCCCATAGCCACACGGACAGGGAGGAGGAGGAAGACCTGTCCAGACCGTTCAGTTTACTGAGGACGCTCAGATCGCGGTGATCAATACTTGAAACCAGCAGGCAGCTGAAGGGGAGGGCGGCACTCAGGACGGGGTTGAAGGGATTGACGGCTCTAGTGGGAACGCCTTGAGTCCGGGTCCCGGTCCTGATCCGGGTCCAGGTCCGGGCTGGAGATCAGTGGAGATCAGTTCAGGCTTCAGACACCTTCACAGCGTCTGGAGGACATGTTTGACTCGTCCAGCTGTCTGTTCGGAGCCCGAGCGACTCGTCTTCCCATAAAGCTGCTGAGTCCAGTCTGGGTATCGGTCTTCCGAGCTCCAGGCGCCGGAGCCGTTCAGGGGAAGGACTTCATCGTAGACATCGGCTGAGGAGAAGTGAGACGTAAATGTCTGTCAGATGCTTGACAGAAATTAGTTTCCTGTCCAACCGTTTCAGAACCAGATCCTTGAAATCGCGGGTTTATCGCTGATCAGTCAAACATGTCGTCGTCCTCCTCCGGCTCGCTGTGAGGGGCGTGTCCGGACCGGAGCTGAGCTCCACCGATCCGCCCCTCGCCGTGCTGACCTCCGTCTCCGTGTCCGCCCAGCCACGCCCGGCAGAACGCCCAGCACGGCGAGCCGGCCCACCCCTCCATCCCCAAGGAGTTCCAGTTGGACCTGGACATGATCGAGATGGACCAGAGCGGCGTGTGCGAGCTGCCCGACCTGGTGCAGCACAAGCTGGACGAGCTGCTGGAGCCCATCACCATCCCCGAGCCCAAGTAAGAGCCGCCGCCGCCGCCGCGGGGGGGCGGGGCCGGGGCCGGGCGCTCTAACCCTCGCTCTCTCCGTCTGCAGGATGCGCTCCGTCTCGCCGCACTTCGACGACCTGCACAACAACACGGCCTCCACCATCAACTTCGTCATCTCGCAGGTGGCGAGCGGCGACATCAACACCAGCATCCAGGCCCTGGCTCAGGTGGGGGGCGGAGCCTCGGCGGCCCGCAGTGGTCTGACCTGCTCTTCTGTCCGCCTCACTGTCCCCATTTCTTAGTCTTGTCCACACCTTTGACCTCTGACCTGCCCATGTCGCCGCCTCTCGGGCGCCGGCCCTTTGGCCGTCTCGCAGCTTGAAAACTCAGTCGCACCGTTTGTCCCGCCCTCAGATCGACGAGGTCCTGCGCCAGGACAAGGCCGAGGTGATGTCGGGACACATCGACCAGTTCCTGATCGCCACGCTGATGCAGCTGCGCCTCATCTACAGCACGCACATGGCCGACGAGCGGCTGGACAAGAAGGACATCATCACGCTGTACAGCTGCATCATCGGGAACATGCTGTCTGTGAGTACGGGTCCCCCGTCCCGTCCCCCGTCCCGTCCCCCCCGTCCCTCTGACCCTCTGACCCCGCCTCTCCCTCAGCTCTTCTCCATGGACTCTCTGGCCAAAGAGGCGTCCATGGGCGTGCTGAAGGACCTGATGCACGGCGTCATCATGCTGATGCTGGACGGCAGGATCGAGGACATCGAGGACGGACAGCAGGTCATCCGCTCCGTCAACTTGCTGGTCATCCGGGTCCTGGAGAACTCGGACCAGACCAACGTGATCAGGTCGGTCCGGAACCCGGCGCGGCGCCAGTCTGGTTCCAGTTGGAACGCCGCCGAGATGATGGTCGTCATCGGTTCTACTGGTCTGGGTTGCCGCCCTAAACGTGTGTGTGTGTGTGTGTGTGTGTGTGTGGTGTGTGTGTGTGTGTGTGTGTGTGTGTGTGTGTGTGGTGTGTGTGTGTGTGTGTGTGTGTGTGTGTGTGTGTGTGTGTGTGTGTGTGTGTGTGTGTGTGTGTGTGTGTGTGTGTGTGTGTGTGTGTGTGTGTGTGTGTGTGTGTGTGTGTGTGTGTGTGTGTGTGTTTCTGCCGCAGCGCTCTGCTGGTGCTGCTCCAGGACAGCCTGGTGACGCCCGTCCCCGGTTCCCCCATGCTGACCGAGCTCGTCATGAAGGTACCGAGCTCCGGGGCCGAAGCCTCGCAGCAGCGCCGCCAAGCAGCACGCTGACCGCCAACGTGTGTGTGTGTGTGTGTCCTCAGTGTCTGTGGAGGATGATCCGCTACCTCCCAGAGAACATCAACACCATCAACCTGGACCGGGTCCTGCTGGACGTCCACAACTTCATGAAGGTTTTCCCCAAAGAGAAGCTGAAGCAGCTGAAGAGCGACGTCCCCCACCGGACGCTCAAGACGCTGCTGCACACCCTGTGCCGGCTGACGGGGGCCAAGGTAGCACACACACACACACACACACACACACACACACACACACACACACACACACCCCCCAGCCTTCAGCCGGCCTCCAGGAAGACAGACTGATGGGGTGTGTGTGTGTGTGGAGCAGATCCTGGACCATCTGTCCATGATCGAGAATCGGAACGAGTCGGAGTTGGAGGCTCACCTGAGGAGGAGCTTCAAACACTCCCACCTGTCGGGAGTCAAGAGCGAGCACGGCAACGACAGAGGCCTGCGCACGGTCAGCAGCACACACACACACACACACACACACACACACACACACACACACACACACGCCCCTCAGCAGAGCGGCCTTCCTCAGTGTGTGGGGTGTGTGTGTGTGCAGGACGATCGCATGTCCAAGGCGAAGGTCAGCGACATCCTGTCCGAGATCTTCAAGAAGATCGGCTCCAAGGAAAACACCAAAGAGGTGACTCCACCTTTAAATCAGCCCGGAACCGGATCCGCCCGGAACCGGATCCGCCTGGAACCGGCTTCAGCTTACAACCCTGGAACTGCAGTTTGATCGGTTCCTCCTCCTCCTCAGGGACTGACGGAGCTCTACGAGTACAAGCAGAAGTACTCGGACGTGGACCTGGAGCCGTTCCTGAAGAACACGTCGCAGTTCTTCCAGAGCTACGTGGAGCGAGGCCTTCGCATCATTGAGTCGGAGAGAGAGGGCAAGCCTCGCATCCAGAGCTCCTCAGGTCGGCCGGGACGGCGTCCCACTGCCCCGCCGTGCGCATGGGGCGGGGTGTGTGTGGTCTGACTGTGTGTGTGTGTGTGTGTGTGTGTGCAGTGATCCCGCAGCACACCGGCAGCGACTCGGTGAGCAGCAACGAGGAGGTGAACCTGGCCGTCTACTACGAGAAGCTGAAGGTCCTGAGGCAGAGGCAAGGCATGGAGAACACCACCCGGGTGAGTCTGCGCCCCGCCCTCTGCCCCGCCCATCTGCCCCGCCCTGGTACTGCAGCCTGGAGCTCACTGCTCCGCCTGCTGCTCCGCCCCGGTACTGCAGCCTGGAGCTCACTGCTCCGCCTGCTGCCCCGCCCCGGTACTGCAGCCTGGAGCTCACTGCTCCGCCTGCTGCTCCGCCCTGGTACTGCAGGTTGCAGCATGGTTCCAGGCTCATGAAGCTTCATTAAAGGAAAAGTTCGGTTTAAACCGTTTTCATGTTGTTTATAGAAAGATGTAGAACAATCTACTCACTCAGAAAGGTTTTCTGATCCCAAAAGTGGTCCGGGAGAAAGTTAGATCCATGGCCGAGCTGCAGACCTCCATAGACTGTTAGCCAGCGGGGCATGTGTGGCGCCGGCTCCCAAAACGGCTTTAATCGCCCAAAAACTCATTAGTTTCACCAATATTTCCTCCTGGTCCCTCAGCCTCTCCTCCTCCACAGCCCGGTGTCGCAAAATACCTGCTGTTGGTTTTACAGATCTCTGAAGTGAACACGGTGATCAGGAAGTAAACTGAAGTACATTCACCAAGAGACACAGTAGGGGGCGCTGTGCACCAAAGTTGTTGGTCGCCACCTGCACCAAAGAAGAAGAAGCACATCTCTGAACTGCAAACATCTGCTTCTTCTGAGGCTGAGGGACCAAGAGGAAATATTGGTGAAACTAATGAGTTTTTGGGCGATTAAAGCCGTTGTGGGAGCCGGCGCCACACATTCCCCGTTGGCTGACAGTATACGGAGGTCTGCAGCTCGGCCATGGATCTAACTTTCTCCCGAAGCACAGTTAGGATCAGAAAACCCTCTGAGTGAGGATATTGCTCTACATCTTTCTATAAACAACGTGAAAACTGTTGAAACCGAACTTATCCTTTAAATAAGTCAAAGGTCAAACTGTGGTGTCATGTTGAGGTGAACGGGTAAGCCCCGCCCCTCTCTGTCTCCAATTGGCCGAGAAACATATTTTACAAACTGAAGCGGAGCTGCAGTGTTGAAGTAAAGCTACCTGTGAAAATAATACACTGAAGCTGAATCACAGTCAGAAGGTCCACGGTTCGAGTCCCCAGGGCAGACAGCAGCTGAGATGACCCCCCCCTCTCGCCCCTCCCCCCTGCAGAGCGTGAGCGGCGGCGAGGAGGAGCCTCCCCAGCGAGCTGCCATCTCCTCCCTGCTGTCGCCGAAGCCGCCGGTGGCGTCGTCCACCGACATGCTGCACAGCAAGCTGTCCCAGCTGAAGGAGTCCCGGGAGCTGTACCAGCAGGAGCACAGCGCCCCCTCCCCCACGCACGGCCACGCCCGCTCCGCCTCGCCCGCCGCCGCCAACCTGGACGACCTGAAGAAGCGCCTGGAGCGGATAAAGAGCAAGCGGCAGTGAGCGCCGCCGCCGCCGGCCTCAGTCACCTCCTCCTCCTCCTCCTCCATGCTCATGTCCTGATAGGCGGGAAGACTTAACTCCGCCCACCGTGCCTGCACAGGAGTAGAAATGAAACGCATCCCGACGGTCCGATCCATGCGAGTGTTTCCAGCAGGTTCTCATCGCCGACCTGCTCTTCCTGTTTTCAGTTTTTTTTATTACCGACGGCGTTTGTATATATTTCAGTGTTTCTGTGTGGACTGGCGCCGGGCCAGCGCCCCCCGCTGGCCGCACTGTGAGCCGACCCGGGCGTGAACACCGCCGGTCCGGGACGCGGTCGCCGCGCGTCTTGATTTCCTCGTGTAAATAAAGTTTGTCGAACCAAGCGGCTGTAACTGAAGCACCGTTTCCCGCGTTTCCCCGACGGAGACGGCGGCTCCCGCCGCGTCGCTGAATGTGGAGTTTTTTTTGTATTTAATTCAGACGTCACCACTCTAACCGCACACCGTCGCTCTCGGCTTCCTGTAAAACCCATTGTGGAGAGAAACTGCAATAAAGATGTTTTTTTTTAACAAACTGACTGCTGTTCACTTTTACGGTCTGATTGAAAACATGAAATGAAGGTATGTTACTGACTTCTTACAATGAGTCCCTGAAGGATCCTGAAAAAAACCTTTAAAATGAGCCGTGAACCGTCAGAACAGCTGCGACATTCAGGCTGATCAGCAGTGAATTCCCTGTACTGCTGATCAGAACTGGTCCTGACTTCAGTCAAAAAGCTCCCTGTGAGGACTTGTTCTTATTCCAGACATGGAATCACTTTGCAGCTGGTTAAGGTGTTAATTTAGTTGTTTGTTTGGGTTTTTTTGTTTTTTGTTTTTATGTTTTTCCAAATAAATTTAAACCTTATTTTTTGAGTCTTATGTAACTTTTTGACAAAATCCCCCTAACCCTTCAATAATACATGTCACTGAAGCAGTTTGACTTGTTAATGTGAGTGATTCAATTCAATTCAGCTTTATGAAGTGCCAATTACAACATGGTGGTTTCAGACACTTTACAGAGAAACCCAACAGATCCACATGAGCAGCATGAGCCACTGCGGAAAGGAAAAACTCCCTTTTAACAGGAAGAAACCTTTATAGAACCAGGCTCAGAGGAGGAGAACCCTGCAGAACCAGGCTCAGAGGAGGAGAACCCTGCAGAACCAGGCTCAGAGGTGGTCTTCCTGCTGTCCCGGTTGGGGTGAGGGGACAGAGAGAGAAGGAGACAGGACAGACAGGTTCTTGTATCTACATACAGTTCATATATAAACTCAGGGTACAGAGGCTACAGGAGGAACAGTCATCAGTGACATGTAGCAATACAGTGAAGTTACAGCAGTACAATGAAATTACATTGAAACAAGAGAAGGAGCAGAGCTGGGAGCCGGTTCCACATGGTAGAACCCGGGGTTCAGTAAACCTTCCACCCACTGGGTCCGGGTTCCTCCATTAATCAGTGGAGCAGCTGTTTTGTTTGATGCTCAGTTAGAATTCACCCATTGGATCCAGGCTGTCTCAGTGGATCAGCTGATTGATGTTCTGTCTGCGATCCCTCAAGCACGGCTCTAGTCCACCTCAGAGACAGGATCTTGGTCCAGGGTTCTGGTGTTCTGACTTTTTGGTCTCCCACAGTGGAAAGAGAGAGAGAGGGCGAGAGACGATTTTATTTGCATTGAAGTGGACACAGGTTCACAGATTTATACAATAAATCCACGACTCATTTTCCCAACATCACCTTACAGAACAGTTACATAATAGGAGAGAGAGAGAGAGAGAGAGAGAGAGAGAGAGAGAGAGCAGGCGTGACCCCTAGCTGTAAGCTTTATTGAACAGAAAGGTCTTCATCCTGGTCTTAAAGCAGAGACTGAGTCAGCCTCCCTTACAGACTCTGGGAGCTGGTTCCACAGAACAGGAGCCTGATAGCTAAAGGCTCGACCTCCTGTTCTACTGTTAGAGAACCTGTTTAAAGGTGCCTTAAGGAGTTTGCACGTTTTATGTGAAACAGCGCCCCCTGCAGGCCTTGGGCGTAATGCAGCTTAGTGAAAAACACGTCCCTGCGGCTCGCGTGCACGGAAGAGGGGGACTCCGTCTTCGCTCGTTTAGAAGCGCTCAAGTAAGATTTAAGTTTCTTCTCCCTGGTGGAGTCTGTGTGGAGCTGTGGCAGTGCTAGAAGCCAGTCTGTTCTTACTTTCTGGAAGATCCTGCTCAGTTGTTGCTCACTAAGCATCTGGCGGAGTAATGGCGGACATAACGAAACCTAACCAGCCGGAGCGAGCATTATGTCATTCTTTTCAAATTCTCCCCAAAAAAACTCTGGAGCCGGACCGGCACTGTGACTTTCAAGTGACAGTTTAGCCTGTTAGAGGTTCTGGTAATGAATATGTCAGGACACATTGTACACAGCATTAAAAATGTGGAACATATTTATGGTGGAAAATAAGTATTTTTAAGGTTGTAAAACTCCTTAATGCACCTTTAATGTGGGAGTTAAAGGTCAAAGGTCACTCCAGGTTCCTCAAAGTGTTACTGAGAGTTAAAGCAACACCATCTAGGGTCAGTATTTGATTAGATAATTTTTCTCTCAGGTATTTTGGGCTAAATAAAATAAATTCTGTTTTATCTGAATTTAGGAGGAGAAAATTATGACTCGTCCAGGTTTTAATCTTCTGATTTGACCGGTTGATCGGTGTCATCTGGTTTCAGGGATAGGTAGATCTGTGGATCATCCGCATAACAATGGAAGTTAATGGAGTGTTTCCTGATGATGTTTGTGAAGGCAGGATTTAATGGGCCGGCCGTCCTGGCTGCGTAACTCGCCCTCATCCATAGACACACTTTAGTTGTGGGGTAGCTGGGAGTATGTTTAGTTTGTTTTGTTGTGAAGAATTAGGTTTGTTTATAGGTTACCATAGCTTATTATATTTGGGATTGGCCAATCAATTTAATCATCATCTTCACTCTTATTCCGTTAAAACGTTTTCCCATCATTGCATCTTTTTCCAATAGTCATTAAGTTATGGTATGTTAAAGGGGAATGGTTTATTAGTTTACTTTCTGAGAGAGTGGGGATTAATTGGAGCACCTGTGGGGGAAACCATAAAGAGGGAGGCGTGGCTGCAGGTGCGAGAGTCCTCTCCAGAGCTTGGAGCTGGAGAGGCAGGTGAGGGAGAGATCTCTGTGAGGAGCTCTTCCTGTGCATCTGTCCTGTGAATGCTATTCCCACAATAAAGATCTGCATCCAGACGAACCTGAGATTTTCTCGCGCCTGTCTGTTGAGTCGGGGCATGACAAGTGGTGGCATTTGAACCCACGCCTCCTGAGAGACTGGAAAGGACTGGGATGCCTGGCTTCCATATCTCCTCTTTGCTAACAGAGAAGTGCCACAAGCTTCCACAGGGTTTTCCCCATTTGAACTGTTATATGGCAAAGCGGTCAGGGGGCCCCTGGATGTATTAAAAGAGACGTGGGAGGAACCATCGACTACCACCCCCAAAAATGTGATCTCTTATGTCCTGCAAATGAGAGATAAACTGGCCCAGTATGCAGTGATGGCGAAGGAAAACATGGTGGAAGCCCAAAAAGTCCAGAAAGGGTGGTATGACCGCCACAGCAGAGAGAGGGAGTATACACCTGGCCAGAAGGTGTTATTGTTACTGCCTTCCTCGGAGCACAAGCTACTGGCGAAGTGGCAGGGCCCGTTTAAAGTGGTGTGTAAAGTGGGGCCTGTTACGTATGAAGTCAACATGGAGGAGAAGGGGAGAGCCAATCAGGTGTTCCATGTGAACCTCCTCCAGGTGTGGAAGGAGAGGAAGCAGACTGTGGGGCTGGTTTGCAAAGTGGAAGATGAGGAAATCGCGGAGGGTTGTTTCCCTTCTGATGAAGAGGTGGAGTCTAAGCCAAGCCTGGATCATCTGTCGGAGGGGAGGAGAGCGGAGGTCGAGCAGGTGCTGAATAGGCCCGCATTGTTCACCAAGAAACCAGGACTGACTTCGGTGGTGGAGCATAAGATACATCTGCAGGACTTCACACCAATCCGGCAACACATGTATCGTATTCCAGAGCGTTTGTTGAGCACATTAAAAGAAGAGGTTGATGCTATGTTGCGATTGGGGGTGATACTGCCCTCAGAGAGTGCTTGGAGCAGTCCCTTGGTGCTTGTACCAAAGAAAAACGGCGAGATGCGCCCCTGTGTGGACTTTAGGAAAGTGAACAGTGTTTCCCGCTTTGACTGTTACCCCCTTCCGCGCATTGATGACCTCTTGGACCGCCTTGGTCCTGCCAGATTCCTGTCTACATTGGACCTCAGCAAAGGTTACTGGCAGGTGCCGTTAGCCAAAGAAGCAAGACCGCTGACTGCTTTCAGGACCCCCTTTGGACTCTTTGAGTTTACAACGATGCCATTCGGCCTGCAGGGGGCACCAGCAACATTCCAGAGAATGATGGACAAGGTGTTGCGGGGCTGTGAGGAGTTTGCAACAGCATACCTGGATGATGTGGTTATTTATAGCTGCTCGTGGGAGCAGCACCTGAAACACCTTGAGACTGTTCTGGATCGGATTCAACAAGCCGGACTAACAGTTAATGGTTCTAAATGTGCAGTTGCTCACAAGGAGATCCAGCATCTTGGCTACACCATTGGTCCTGATGGTTTACGACCATAGGTGGACAAGGTGGCAGCAGTTCAGAACTGTCCAGTCCCTCGTGCACGGAAGGCAGTGAGGTCTTTTCTGGGCCTCAATGGCTGGTATCGTCGGTTCGTGCCAGATTTTGCGGACATTGCCTATCCTTTGACTGAACTGACCAGAACAAAAGATCAGAAACCCTTCCGGTGGACCAAGGAGTGTGAGGTGGCATTCCACAGGCTTAAGAATGTGATATGCAGCCATCCAGTGTTGTCAAACCCAGACTTTTCAAAGGATTTTGTTGTTCAGACTGATGCTTCTCAGGTGGGGCTTGGAGCGGTATTAGCACAGGGAGAGTCAGGACAAGAGAAGCCAGTTCTGTTCATCAGCCGCAAGCTAAAACCCCATGAAATGCGTTATTCAGTTATTGAGAAGGAGTGCCTGGCTCTGAAGTGGGCTTTGGAGAGCCTGCGATATTACCTTCTCGGACGTCAGTTTACAGTGGAGACTGACCACAGGGCTCTGAGGTGGTTGCTGCAGATGAAAGATGCGAATGATCGCATCACCCGATGGTACCTGGCCCTTCAGCCTTACAGGTTCACGATCAGGCACAGGTCAGGATCATCCAATGTGGTGGCTGATTATTTATCTCGTCACCCAGGCTCCGAGATAACTGATGGGGTGGGTAAAATGTGAAGGCAGGATTTAATGGGCCGGCCGTCCTGGCTGCGTAACTCGCCCTCATCCATAGACACACTTTAGTTGTGGGGTAGCTGGGAGTATGTTTAGTTTGTTTTGTTGTGAAGAATTAGGTTTGTTTATAGGTTACCATAGCTTATTATATTTGGGATTGGCCAATCAGTTTAATCATCATCTTCACTCTTATTCCGTTAAAACGTTTTCCCATCATTGCATCTTTTTCCAATAGTCATTAAGTTATGGTATGTTAAAGGGGAATGGTTTATTAGTTTACTTTCTGAGAGAGTGGGGATTAATTGGAGCACCTGTGGGGGAAACCATAAAGAGGGAGGCGTGGCTGCAGGTGCGAGAGTCCTCTCCAGAGCTTGGAGCTGGAGAGGCAGGTGAGGGAGAGATCTCTGTGAGGAGCTCTTCCTGTGCATCTGTCCTGTGAATGCTATTCCCACAATAAAGATCTGCATCCAGACGAACCTGAGATTTTCTCGCGCCTGTCTGTTGAGTCGGGGCATGACAATGTTCCTACAGGAGGCATGTATAATGTGAAGAGTATTGGTCCTAAAACAGAACCCTGTGGGACTCCATATTTAACTTTGATCCGGGATGAAGAGTCGTCATTAACATGAACAAAGTGGAACCTGTCTGTTAAATATGATTGAAACCAGTTTAATGCTGAACCTTTAATCCCAGTAGTATATTCTAGTCTACACCGGAGCGCACGGCTAACATCGGCCTGAAGATCAAGAGGCACGCCCAGCACCAGGCACTGACCGCTGGCCTTACGGTGGATAAATGGGTCCCAAGACAAAGCAGTACTCAGACGATCTCGATGAGATCAAAAAGCCACTGGACTTTCTGACGAAGGAGATATCTGATGTCAGAAACAGTCACAGCTTGTCAGACTGGTGAAGGAGGTTGAAGCATTGCGTCTAAGTAACGCCGAAAAGGACAAGAGGATAGCTGCCTTAGAAGATCGAGTGGCTGATCTGGAACAATATACCAGGGCTAATGATGTTATCGTCACTGGATTACAGATCAAACCCAGGACCTATGCTCGGGCTGTGGCTGCTGACAACGGGAGACATCCAAGCGAGCTTGATGCCAGCTCTGTTGAGCACCAGGTGGCCACTTTTCTTCAGACTGAGGGGATTGACCCAGACTGCAAAAACATTGAAGCTTGCCATCCCTTACCCAGGAGAAATCCCAGCGACAAACCAGCAGTCATTATGAGGTTCGTGAATCGAAAAGACAAAAGTGACCTCACAGACTTCACAGATACGAGCAAGGGCATCGTAAACAGAGTTCCATCTTGTAGTGTAAGGGGCCAGCAGCTTCCTTTCAGTGACATCATCCACAGTCTCTGCAGCAACTGTTGAACGGCTGGCCTTGTTCCATAAGGCTGTGCATTTTGTCGTAGCACTTCTGTATGTTGCTTTTGTTTCTGGTCTTGAAAGAATCCACTTCTCAACATCAGTACATGAAACAAGGTTTAATGTGTGCGATGCACATCTCTGATGTGGTGGCAAAGCAATCACAACATCATCATCGTCGTTGGCATCACCAACAGTGTTTTCCAAGACATCCTTAATGTTCATAAAAGTCACCTCATCCTCCTCAACCTCAGAGTCATCCTCCTCGATTGGCTGATGCTTTCTGAAGGCCTTGAAATTAGAGCCATTACCCGTGACAGTTGATGTTTGAGGGGCGAGTCTCAGAATGTAGGATTTCTGGTTGAGGTGGAAGATTATGGCCAATGACTCCGGTCAGAGAGTCGGGAAACAGGACAGAGAGATCCGTTTGTCTTCTTCTTCTTCTTTATTCTTATTCTTTAGCAGCAACACTATGCGTATTTATGCATGCGTGTATGTGTGTATATATGTGTGTGTGTGTGGTCTGGAAAAACAAGGAATAATCACTGCGTCACAAAATGCTCTAAACAATAGTGAGTAGTGAATCAACTAACAGCTGAACATGGATAATACAAACCAATCACAGTCACAATTATAAATCAGTAAATCAGGATGCAATATTGATGTGCAATAAATCACAATAAGCATGTGAACTTGGCTGCAGAATCAACAAATTACAAGCAGGACTAACTTATATTCAAATAGGACTAATCAGCAAAGTGAAACACAACATATCTCCATGAAACAACAGAATACTTCAATAAACATAAAATATACTTCAGTGAGAAGTGGAAAATGACTTACATTTCGTCATGAACGCACACAAAAGGCAGGAAAACACACAAAAACTCCACACAGCTCCATAAAGTCCTCCTGCAGAATCGGCCTGCAGCTGTAGTGTGACTGGGCATGCCCAGACTAGTTCAGGCTGCATTTATCCAGTCACCAGCAGGCGGTGCTGTTGGATCTTTAGGGCTTTCTCACACAGCCGCCCCCAAATGTCTGTCTTGAGGACATTTGAACTCCAAGAGAAAGTCCCTTAGCTTGTGGTATCCTCCGAATCACTGATCTTGGGCAGCTGGATGAGTCGGGCAACAGGCCGCACGTAGATCTTGTCTTTAACCTGGACAGTGGCCGCTCTGATGTTCCCGTCTGCTCCAGGATGGATCTTGACAACATTGCCCACTGGCCATAGTGCTCGTGGGAGTTGTGGATCAACGATGAGGACCACCTTGCCCACGGTCAGCTTGTCTCCATCAGTCTGCCATTTCGATCTCCCCTGTAGGCTTGGCAGATACCGTCGGATGAAAGTTGTCCAGAAGTTGTCTGCTAGCACCTGACTGTGTCTCCATCGTCGTGTCCCCAGAATGCTGCTGGAGTCATACAGCGCCTGTGGCAGGGAGGAATCACAACGTCCCATGAGTAGAACATGTGGTGTTATTGGGTCGGGATCGGCGGCGTCAGCGGAGACATATCCAAGTGGTTTAGCATTCAAAATCCCCTCCACTTCGACGAGAAGGGTGTAGAGGACTGGCTCTGGCACTGACTGCTCTCTAAGGGTGACTCTGAGAGCTGCCTTCACTGAGCGAACTTCTCGTTCCCAGGTTCCGCCGAAATGTGGAGCGCTTGGGGGATTGAACTGGAAAGAGATCTTCTGTCTTGCCAGCTGGTCTTGTAGCTCTGGTGCCATGGCATTGAAGGCTTCTCGTAGCTCCCGTTCTCCTCCAACAAAGTTGGTGCCGTTATCGCACAGGAGTTCAAATGGGGTGCCTCGCCTGGCAATGAATCGTCGTAGAGACAGCAGAAATGCATCTGCATCCAGGCTCTCCAGCAGGTCGAGGTGGACACATCTGGTGGTTAGGCACTTATATATGATCCCCCATCGCTTTTCAGTCCTACGGCCAATCTTCACGATAAACGGCCCAAAGCAATCCACTCCCGTAGAATAGAATGGTGGCTTGTAGATGCGCAGTCTGGAGGGTGGAAGGTCAGCCATCTTTGGGACGTCTGGTTTGGCCCGCCAGAGCTGACATTCCCTGCAGCCATGCTGGTGTTTCCGTATCGCTTCCCGGCCACGAAGAACCCAGTACTGGCGTCGCATCTCAGCTAACACCCATTCAGATCCTGGATGGAGAAGCTTCTGATCAAATTCTTGAATCAACAGTTTGGTGATCTGGTGCGTTGGGTCCAGAATGATTGGATGGATCGCATCTGCTTCGAGATCCTCTGCATGTCGTAGTCTTCCTCCGACACGTAGGAGTTTTGTGGCTTCATCGTACTCGGGTGAGAGTGTCACCAGGCGACTGTCAGTTGGGATGGGTCGACCGGCCTTGAGGGCCTTCAACTCACCAGGAAAGGAGTCTTGTTGAGCCTTAGCCAAGAGTAACTTCTCTGCTGAGATGTAAGTGGCTGCATCAGCTGTCTGCCTCTCGCTGGAGGTAGCCGCCCCATGGCGGGAAGTGACGGTAGCATGTACTAGATCCTTCCAGGTGCGGAACTGATTTGGATCAGGTAGGTCTGGATCATGCACCTCTGATGTAACACCAATGACGATGGACTTTCTGAGTTCAACGGCCTCAGGCACTGCTTCTGTTACAGTTGGCATTGTCGGCCACTGGTCATGAGGCTGATGGAGGAAATCTGGACCACTGATCCATCGGTGTGGATGTGCCACATCTGAGAGCTTCAGACCTCGCGTTATGTCATCGGCTGGATTTCTTGGAGAGTCCACGTATCTCCAGCTGGCTCCTTCGGTAAGAGATTGAATCTCTGCGATGCGTGTGCCAACGAACACTTTGTAACGGCATGACTCTGAGCTTAGCCAGTGGAGCACTGTGGTGGAGTCTGACCAGAGGAGTGTCTGCTGGATGGGTAAGGTAAGCTCTGTGTGGATAAGCTTGGCAAGTTGGGCACCTGTGAGTGCTGCACTAAGTTCCAGACGCGGCATGCTAAGTCGTTTCTTTGGTGCCACTCTTGATCTAGCAAGCACGAAGGAGATGTGGACATGACCTTGATCATCGACTGTGCGTAAGTAAGCCACTGAGCCATATGCCCTCTCTGATGCATCACAGAATATGTGGAGCTCTCTGGATGCAGTTGGCTTGTCAGCACAGGATGGTACGTAAGTCCGAGGGATTTCAATATGAACGAGCTCTGGAAGCTCATTCACCCAAGCTGTCCACTGTTCTCTCAGAGGTTGGGGCTCAATCAGATTATCCCATCCATTGTCATGCTTCCAGATGTCCTGGATGAGGACCTTGGCCCTGGTGGTGAAGGGAATGATAAAGCCTAGCGGATCATACTGGCTCGCCAGGGCTTTGTAAATATTCCTCAAGGTTGGCTCAAGGTGTTCTGCTGGACGGAGCTTGAGTCCAAGGGTGTCGGTGAGACAATTCCACTGGAGGCCCAGGGTTGACTCTTGCAGGTTGTTACTGCTTTTGGAGAGCCAAAGCTCACAGTGCTCAGATTTGGCTTCTGGGGGAAGATGCTCGACCACTGATGGCACGTTACTCGCCCACTGCCGGAGATCAAATCCTCCTTCCAGGAGTAACTGGCGTAGGTCATCAATGAGCACTTTGGCTTCAGCAGTGGTGTGGGTGCTATGTAGACAGTTGTCTACATAAAAGGAGTGCTCCACAATTTCAACCAGGTTGGACTTGCCACCGCAGTTGTCGCGAACATGGCTCTGAAGGGCATATACAGCACAGCAGGGGCTGCATGTAGTGCCAAACGGCAGCACCTTCCATTCATAAATGCTTGGCTCCTTCTCCCTCTGCATGTCTCTCCAGAGGAACCTCAGCACCGGTGTGTCAGTGGGCTGCAGGCGAATCTGATGGAACATTCCCTTGATGTCCCCACTCACAGCAACCGAGTGCTGACGGAACCTCAACAAAACGCCAAGTAGGGAAGGTCCTAAAGGTGGTCCAGGCAACAGGTGGTCATTCAGTGACTGCCCCCGGAATTGGAAAGAACAGTCAAAGACAACTCTGTCCTTCCCGTTGTGCTGGACCATGTGGTGTGGTATGAACCATGATTCAGGTGACTGGGCAGCTTCTCCTTGGGAGATCTTTGATACATAACCGGCTTCCTCCAGTTTCCTGATCTCATCACAGTAAGACTTGGCTTGTGCAGGGTTCTTAGCAAGCTTCCGTTCTGTGCTGCGAAGCCTGGGGAGTACTGCTTCTGCAGGAGCATGTAGAGCAATGTCTGTTTTACGGCGGAGAAGAGGTGTGGCGTAGCGTAGGATCTCACCTACTGTCACTCTGGTGGTGGCTGTCTGGAGCAGAGTAAGAGCTTGTTGGTCTTCTTTCGAGCGAGTTGCAGCTTTCTCATTGAAGGGTAAGGTGTCCATCTGCCAAAGACGTTCCACGTTTTAAGAAGCTCGCTGGAGGGTGAGGCTGTGGAGATGTGCAGGCATTGTTGGACTCCAGGTGAGAGCTGGACAGTATCAACTGGCCCTTGAAGTGACCATCCCAGTTGAGTGCAGATGGCAACGGGTCCGCCTGATGGTCCTGCATGCACAGGTTGGACTGGAGTGATCAGATGAGGCATGTCAGAACCAATCAGCAGTAGAGGTTGGGCACGGTTGATGGTGGGTAAGGGAAGCCCTCTGAGGTGTCGGTATTTCTGCTGTAAAACAGCGACTGGATAGGTGTGTTCAGCAAGAGCCAATCCCTCTGCGGTGAATGCATGAGCTATCAAGTGCTTCTCAGATGGCTGTAGTAGTGATGATACCTCCAATGAGACTGAGGCACCATTAAGTTGTTTCACGCTGTGGTGCACTGTCTGAAGAGGTAGGTTCTCTGGCTGGCCGACGAGGTTGAGCTGCTGCACCACCTGTGGGAGGACGATGCTCCTCTCTGAACCATCATCCAGCACAGCATAAGTTTCCATCTTCCGGTTGCCATTATGAAGGAGGACCTTGACCACTTTCAGCATGACTCTTTGGGATCGGTTGGGCCGGTCCAGGTACACCTTGGTGGGAAGTAGGCTGACTGTGTACACCTTCTGTTTGCTTTCCTGGACTGAATCATGCAGGACAGTAAGGTGAGTCTCCTTACATGTTTTACAAGGACGCCTCAGCGTGCAGCGATCCTCGGTGTGACTGCGTCCGCATTTCTTACACCGTTGACCATCGTTGAGCCATTTCAGTACTTGATCAGTACTCAGCTCCTTAAATCCTTCGCAGGAATTAAGGTAGTGATCATGACTGTCACAGTATGGACAGAAGGGCTTGGGCTTGGCTTTGGCCTGTGTAGGCTTTGATCCAGTTGTCTCTTGTCTGGTTGCTTTCTCAGCTACATTGAGACACACAGTTGTGTGCTTCTCTTTGGGATGTGTGGCTCGCTGATCCTTCCTCACAAGTCGGGGGGCATCGGTCTGATACAGTGCTGCTGCTCGACTTGAGATGCGCTTTGCTTGAGACTTAGTTTGGAGCCAGAAAGCCAAGTCTTGAAGGGTGTATGTTCTGTCACTGCCAGTCTGCAAAATACCACGTCCGAGGCAGTATTCAACGAAGCCATCGCGATAGGGGGGAGGCATTTTGCTGAGCAGGCGATCGACATGAGAGCCACAGTGGAGTTCATATCCATTCTGTCCTTCCAGGGTTTTCAACATGCCTACTAAGGACTGGACAGATAAGGCAAATGAGTCGAAGGCATTAGCATCACCCATCTTGAGAGGAGGCGCATTAAGTATGGCACCAAGCTCACTCTGAACCAATTGTCTGGGCTGACCATACTTATCTTGTAGAGCTTGCAGTGCCCTTGTATATGGTACCGGGTCATGCATGTATGCCTTGGCAAGCTGCAGCGCACTTGGTAGCCTGACGTGGTTGATCAACACTTGGTATTTGTACTGCTCACTGAGGTGATGGTTACTCCCCAGTAGGTGATCTAGTGCGAGCTTGAGCAGCGCAAAGTCGCTCTCCCGACCACTCTCGAACACTGGTAGGGAAGGCCGAGGGATTCCGAGGGCTGTGGCCATGAGTAATTCAGCTCCAGGTATTGGTGTGTACCCGAGGTAGGGAGCAGAGGAATCTGGACCAGTATGCTGCCCATGGTGAGTTGGGATGAGTGGTGGAGGTCTTTGGCTGGCATGCTGAGCACTGTATAGTGGCTCCACGGCTGGTTGACTGTAGCTGTAAGCGGGTTGGTACACCGTTGAAGATTGAGGCTCTGCAAGGTTGGCAGGAGGTTGGATTAAGTCTGAACTCGCTGCCCGCGCTGGACTCCTCGCTAGTTGTGAGTTAAGGGAAGATGCCACTTGAGGCGTTGTTTGGACCAGCGGTACTGAGGTGCTGACTTGCACTGAAGGGTGTGACACAGGTTGTATCACAGGAGGAGGTGCTGGGCCAGGTTGTGGTCTCATTGGTCTCGTGACCCTTGGTACCATGGGTATGACACCCTGAGAGTGTGTTGCCAGGTTTACTGGGAGTGCAGGTACTGCTGGGGTGGTTGTAGGCTGGAGAATTGGCTGTGCTCCAGCAGGAGGTGCTGTAGAGACTGGAGTGACCTGTTGCATCACTTGCGGAGGAGGAAGAGATGGGTGCACAGCAGTGGCAGGTCTCGGAGGTAACTGGGTTGAGGGAGAGGGCTGAAAGATGGATGAGAGCCTGCCAACCTGCCTGACCAGCACTGGGGTTGGTAAGTCCAGGAAGGGTCCGGATTCATCGGATTGGGCAGGTGAAGGTGGACATGTCTCATTATTTGAGGAGAGCATTGAAGAGCGAAGCTTAGCAATCTCAAAGTCCTGTTCAGCCCTTGTTAGGCGCTGCTGTCTTTCCAGCCGCCGAGTGAGTGCTTCTCTAGCTTTGAGTGCCTCATCTTGGAGTCGCTGTGCTTCCTTGGCTTGTTCATCCAGCAATTTACATTCCAGGTCAGCTTGAGTCTCCTGCTCAATCTGGCGGCGGATGTCCTCCAGCTCCAACTGTCTTATTCTCTCTTCCATAACAGCAGCTTGTGCGGGTGAGAGATCCTGAGTGGGATACGTACCAACTGAGTAACATGTATGCTTACTGGATCTGCTAGTAGTGTGTGAACTCCTCTTGGACAGCTTGCTCGGGTTGCCACTGTGGTGACTGTGAGAGCGGGACACAGTGGTAGGGGGAGCAGGGCGCATGGGTGGCCTGAATCCAATGTGGAAGTCCTCCAGGTAAGCAGGTAAGCGATGTTCTCTCTGTGGACGGCTCAGGAGCTCTGCGTCGTCTGATGCTGCTTCAGCCATATCTTATTCATAGGTGCACTCAATCCGGCTCGAAGGACCAATGTTTGAGGGGCGAGTCTCAGAATGTCGGATTTCTGGTTGAGGCGGAAGATTATGGCCAATGACTCCGGTCAGAGAGTCGGGAAACAGGACAGAGAGATCCGTTTGTCTTCTTCTTCTTCTTTATTCTTATTCTTTAGCAGCAACACTATGCGTATTTATGCATGCGTGTATGTGTGTATATATGTGTGTGTGTGTGGTCTGGAAAAACAAGGAATAATCACTGCGTCACAAAATGCTCTAAACAATAGTGAGTAGTGAATCAACTAACAGCTGAACATGGATAATACAAACCAATCACAGTCACAATTATAAATCAGTAAATCAGGATGCAATATTGATGTGCAATAAATCACAATAAGCATGTGAACTTGGCTGCAGAATCAACAAATTACAAGCAGGACTAACTTATATTCAAATAGGACTAATCAGCAAAGTGAAACACAACATATCTCCATGAAACAACAGAATACTTCAATAAACATAAAATATACTTCAGTGAGAAGTGGAAAATGACTTACATTTCGTCATGAACGCACACAAAAGGCAGGAAAACACACAAAAACTCCACACAGCTCCATAAAGTCCTCCTGCAGAATCGGCCTGCAGCTGTAGTGTGACTGGGCATGCCCAGACTAGTTCAGGCTGCATTTATCCAGTCACCAGCAGGCGGTGCTGTTGGATCTTTAGGGCTTTCTCACAGTTGATGTTATTTTGTACGGAGCCCCTAAAGGGACATGGAGGGAAAAAAATATTGGTGGGTGAAAAAAAAAAAAAAGGATGAACTTTTGCGAGATCTCGCAAAACAATTGCGAGATCTCGCAAAATAATTGCGAGATCTCGCAAAATAATTGCGAGATCTCGCAAAACAATTGCGAGATCTCGCAAAATAATTGCGAGATCTCGCATTTATTTTTGCGAGATCTCGCAAAGATTGTTTTTTTTTTTTAAGTAGCGTCAATGAACCGGAAGTAAAACAGACACTCAAAGATGGAGGAATACACACATCATCCGTGGGAGAAGTTTATTGATTTTTATTTTGGTATTGGCCTCACATACAAAGATATTAAATCAGTTCTTGGCCGGAGACATGGCTTTGACATAAGTGAGAGACATCTGAAAAGATTACTCAGCGCGAGGGGACTTTCTCGTCGTAAAGAGTACTGTGATCTTGCAGTCCTGGTTGAATTCATCAGCAACCAACTACAGTACTCTGGCCAGCTTCACGGGTACCGGTGGATGTACGCAAAGTGTCGAGAACATGGACTACGGGTAAAGAAGGAGGATGTGCGGTTGGTGTTGAAGGAGCTGGATCCCAGAGGAGTGTCGCTAAGGCAAGCAGGACGTTTACGACGACGGCGCTACTTCTCGAGAGGTCCTAACTTCATTTGGCACATTGACTCGTATGATAAACTGAAGCCATATGGATTTTGTATCAACGGAAGCATCGACGGTTTTTCTAGGAAAATAATCTGGCTTAATGCCTACACCACGAATAGTGACCCAAAGTTGATCGGAGGTTACTACGTTGAAGCAGTGCAACGTTTAGGAGGCTGTCCAAGGATTGTGAGAGGCGATCTCGGGACCGAAAACGGCCATGTTCGACGCTTTCAGCGGTTCCTCGTCCCCATTCATCCAGACGGCACTTTTGACAGCTATTTGGAGGGAGCTAGCACCGCCAATCAACGGATCGAATATTGGTGGGGTGTTCTCCGCAACCAGTGTGTGGAGTTCTGGTTGTCCTTGTTTGCAGACATCAGAGACAACGGGTTTTTTGACGGCGGGTTTCTGGACAAGGCCATCCTTCAATTTTGTTGCATGGGACTCATCCAGGTGAGAGAGAGAGAGAGAGAGAGAGAGTGTGTGTGTGTGTGTGTGTGTGTGTGTGTGTGTGTGTGTGTGTGTGTGTGTGTGTGTGTGTGTGTGTGTGTGTGTGTGTGTGTGTGTGTGTGTGAGAGAGAGAGAGAGAGAGAGAGAGAGAGATAGGGAGGAGGAAAGAGACAGGAAGGATGGAGGGAGGAGAGAGAGACTGAGGGAGGAGAGAGACAGGAGGTGAGGAAAGAGACAGGAAGGAGGGAGGAGAGAGAGACTGAGGGAGGAGAGAGACAGGAGGTGAGGAAAGAGACAGGAAGGATGGAGAGAGGAGGAGGGAGGAGAGAGAGACTGAGGGAGGAGAGAGACAGGAGGTGAGGAAAGAGACAGGAAAGATGGAGGGAGGAGAGAGAGACAGGGAGGATAGAGACAGGAAGTGAGGAAAGAGACAGGAAGGATGGAGGGAGGAGGAGGG
Organism: Salarias fasciatus; assembly: GCF_902148845.1. Lineage (NCBI taxonomy): Eukaryota > Metazoa > Chordata > Actinopteri > Blenniiformes > Blenniidae > Salarias > Salarias fasciatus. The sequence continues at coordinate 31,193,669 of NC_043751.1, forward strand.
AGGAGAGACTGAGGGAGGAGAGAGACAGGAGGTGAGGAAAGAGACAGGAAAGATAGAGGGAGGAGGAGGGAGGAGAGAGAGACTGAGGGAGGAGAGAGACAGGAGGTGAGGAAAGAGACAGGAAAGATGGAGGGAGGAGGAGGGAGGAGAGAGAGACTGAGGGAGGAAAGAGACAGGAGGTGAGGAAAGAGACAAGAAGGATGGAGGGAGGAGGAGGGAGGAGAGACTGAGGGAGGAGAGAGACAGGAGATGAGGAAAGAGACAGGAAAGATAGAGGGAGGAGGAGGGAGGAGAGAGAGACTGAGGGAGGAGAGAGACAGGAGGTGAGGAAAGAGACAGGAAAGATGGAGGGAGGAGGAGGGAGGAGAGAGAGACTGAGGGAGGAAAGAGACAGGAGGTGAGGAAAGACACAAGAAAGATGGAGGGAGGAGGAGGGAGGAGAGAGACAGGAGGTGAGGAAAGAGACAGGAAAGATGGAGGGAGGAGGAGGGAGGAGAGAGAGACTGAGGGAGGAAAGAGACAGGAGGTGAGGAAAGAGACAAGAAAGATGGAGGGAGGAGGAGGGAGGAGAGAGACAGGAGGTGAGGAAAGAGACAGGAAAGATGGAGGGAGGAGGAGGGAGGAGAGAGAGACTGAGGGAGGAAAGAGACAGGAGGTGAGGAAAGAGACAAGAAGGATGGAGGGAGGAGGAGGGAGGAGAGAGAGACTGAGGGAGGAGAGAGACAGGAGGTGAGGAAAGAGACAGGAAAGATGGAGGGAGGAGAGAGAGACTGAGGGAGGATAGAGACAGGAAGTGAGGAAAGAGACAGGAAGGATGGAGGGAGGAGGAGGGAGGAGAGAGAGACTGAGGGAGGATAGAGACAGGAGGTGAGGAAAGAGACAGGAAGGATGGAGGGAGGAGGAGAGACAGAATTGTGGATACATTTTTTTTTTTGGCACAATTTAAGTGTACATGTATGTACAGTTCTTCCTAATTGTATTTTGTATATTCTTTTTAACAGGATGAGTTGGATGACACTGCACAGGTTTGGAATGCACACACCATCAGACCATCAAATAACATCCCCAGTGGTCGGCCCAATGTGATGTATGCATTACCTCAACTCTATGGGACCAGAGACTTCCTTTCCCCTGTTGAAGATGAATATCTTCAGCTGTGCAAAGAAGAATGCGTCTTTCGCCGGGCGATACCATGTGATTCAGATGTGAATGAACTCTGCAACATCTTAATGGCAGAGTCTCATCTGACTCTGCCAAGAGATCCCTACCAAGCTGTGAACTTATATTTTCACTTAAGAGAAGCCATCACTTCATCTCTGTAAGTCAGGGATATTTCATTGTGCCCTGTCGCGGCCATTGTGTTGAGTAGGGAGGTGTGCTACTATGATGTAAATGTCCACATCACTCCTCACTTCTGTCATTGTATTTGTTTTACAACTGGAAGATGGGAAAATTTTTCCTCTTTTCTCTGTTTTATGTTATATAAAAGTGATTCTTTTGAGATTTTTTGACAAAACAAGACATTTAAAGATGTCATCTTAAAACTCTGATATTTTTCTGTCTAAATGATTATTGATGATGAAGAGAATCATTAGTTGCAGCCCTAATCAAGTGATATGTAACTGACAGTGAAGATATCTGTGGATGAATGAACTTTATAGCCAAGTACTGCAATGTCAGAGTGGAACAGAAACTTTATTCATTAATCTGTATGAACAGTGAAAAATGTGAAATCTGCAACCCTGAATAAAGGTAAATTTTGCTTAATCTGACTGGTTTGTCAATTAAAAGCAATTGATAGAAATGTTTACAATACTTACAGGTCACTTCACAGCAAAATGCTCTCACATTCAATAAAAATATGTGATGGCAAGTTCTAGCAGTAAATTCAAGTAATATAATGGAAAAATTACAATCATTCTGAAGGCCATCTCACACAGGCAAAATCTGCTTATACATTTTCTAAACAGGACTGCTCATTAGTATCTCAACATTGAGTTTCAAACTGTCTCTGAATGAGCAACCAACTGGCATTACTTTAACATCAACAATGAACAATTCTACCAGTGATGGACAACTGTGAATTACAGAATATTACACTAATATTCTTTTTAAGAACAAGTTCAGCATTAAAGCTGGGTTAAACTCAAACTGATGGAAATGAATGCTGCAGTCATTTTCAAAGTATAATTCGAAACACAAAATCCATGTAAAAGTATGGAGGTGTACTATTGCACCAATAAAAAAACAGAACTGCAGGCTGAATATAAAATGAGATGAAAGACTGCTCACTACAATGTTCAGTGCATCAGATGTTCAAATGACAACAAAAACAGACATAAAAAATAAATAAAATACACTCAGCCATACAATGAGGCCTGTTACTATTTGGCCTGATCAAGATTGCTCTCATGTTCAAATGATGTCCATTTCTAAGTAGTTGCTGGACAGGATGTTATCAAACTCCGTGCGAAATTCTGGGTAAGAACTGTATGTACTCGGCACTTCGAGTGTAGCTCCACAGGTGTGAGCAACAGGCCTTCTGTTGAGCCCAGTTTCAACATTAAAGCAAACCATAATTTTGTCAACACATATGACAGAGGAACCTGTGCAGAAGCGCAGGATTTTTTCAGCTTTGGCTTGATCAGCATTTTTCACATAACGTTGGAGATGGTTAAAGGTTGCTTGTTCTGTTTGGGACAGCACCACATTTGTTGTTTCAAACAGCTGCATCACTCTTTTGCCTGTGGCTTTCTTTAATGCATACAGACTCAACACACTTTCCTTATCTGGTAGTTTCAACTTTACAAGCGACATGGGGGTGGAGAAGCAATCAGCTATATACTTTGGCTCTTGGAGAATGGCTTTGTGAGCCATTGTTTCTATGGCAGACTTCATGCTGTTCTTTGGAGGTAGAAAATGGGAACCCATCCGTGTGAAAAGGTCAAGCAAGTCCTCTTGATCACTTTCCTCCATTGTGCCCTGGAGAGCCTTCTCAACAGCTGATCTCTCGGTGGGAAGTAGGTAGTTGAGAAACGATGACATCAAGATGTCTGTATCAACAGAGTCAATTCCATTGATGCATGCTAAAATGAAAGCCGCCGATAGCTTCACTGGCATGACACCATGGTCAACAAATCCTTTCACCCAAATGCGTCCAACTGCTTGCCATTCAGCCTCAGAGAAATCTGGCCTGAGCCTTGGAACTCGTTCTGTTTCCCCTTCACACTCTTCAAGAAATTGCTCCCAGAAGGCTGTGTACACCTCCCTGGACACTCCGGCATCATCGATAGCTTTTTCATTAACAAAGTCCATCTTTAAAGTCATATTCATGATGTCGCTGTCCATAAATACAGCCAAAAGATCATCAACAACCTTAACCCTGCAAATTGAAGCACGTCGTGTGGTCTGTGGATTTCCGTTGCTGGCTAATGTTGATGATGAAAACTGGCTGCTTGAATCTGAGGGCAAATCGAAATTCAGCTCACTGTCCTGCTAGAAGAACAAAAGACACACATAAATCAACAAAGTGGTCAATGAATAAAGCCGAGGCAAAGTATTCTAGCTTTTGGCAAGTTTGTGCCCAGATTAAAATAGTTTGAGTCCTATGTTTCTCGTGAAACAACTCTCAACTCAAGCATCTTTTCATAAGCCCCTGTTACAAACTTCAATCCTCTTCAAAATGCTTTCTATTCAAAATTTGTGATCTCGTACCCCAATACAAATTAACCCATGACAACAGAGTTGCTTGAAGTGGTGTGTCTTACCTGGGCAGTTTGCACTGCCTCCTCATGTATGGACTGCTGCTCATCCAGTGTAGGCAGGCCATCATGTGAAGGCAATAGGAGTTGTATATCCTGGATCGGTGCTGCACTCACCTCAGCGCTCTGAAGAATACAATAAATGACAGCAGACACATTAACCCTAAAATCTATGATGTCATTGCAGACTATTATTTGTAAAAATCTTTCTAAATGGATCCTCTACATCAGTGTAACTTCTAGTCCAAACCAGGCACACTTCAGATATAGCATGTAAAAAAGTCCCCTTAGGTAATGAGAAAAGAAAGAGGCAAATGTCTTAAATTTCAGAGACACAACAGTACAATAAAGTCATAAGTTCAGAGTTACAATTGCTGTACAATCCCAGGAATTAGGTCAAAAGGACTCAACTACAAGTTGTGCATGATACATAACTAAACACTGGAAATGAAAGTTCAAGAAAAATATTTTCATACAGAAATTTTAAATAAAGCATTACCTGTGTGACATCCTCATCCTCCTCAACATAATTCCATTTTATAACCACCACCTCGTCTCCACCACGGTCATCCTCTGGATCCCATAGCAGTGTATCTGCCTCATCAAATGAGTCCAGTAAACTATCCTCACTTGTCTTTGCATCCTGCCTTTGGCCAATGTGACTGTTTTGAATCTCTGTTGGGGTCGACCGAAAGGGATGTGATGGACCTGGACCTTGTTCTGTCTCAGTCTCGGATATTGCCCTTCTCTTTTTTGATCTTGGTTGCATCTGAAAACAAATCAAAGACAGAAGGTTTTAATGTTGTCAGCAGTAACAGCAGAACAATGCTCCACATTTAATATTAAATGCTGTGTAAAAATACATATCAAAACACAAAGTCTATTAAAGGGATGGCTGAACATGCTGGCAAATTGGCATATTGCAAATATGAGTAGGTCTATTCCCTTTATTTATCAGTGCCTGTTGTTTTGAGAGCCATGAAGCAGAGACGCACGCTGCTCAGTGAACACAATGGAGATGAACGAATGCTGCATTCCTCAAAACCAACCCAATACACCATCCAACAACTCCAAAACATTGTTAAGGGACAAGTTGTGACCTGCACATTCACCATACTATGAAATAATAATGAACATTATGGGACAGTTGTTTTAATAACAAATGCATAGCAGGAACTACATTCCAGCCATACTGTTGTGCGAAGTGATTTCAAACAGCGCATGTTTAGTGCACCTCCATTGTGTTCACTGAGCAGCACGCACCTGTCTCACAGCTCTAAAAAAAGAGGCGCTGAATTTAAATGGAATGTACCTACTCATATGACTATAAGAACTACAGTAATAGGTGAATTTGCCAAAATGTTGAACTATCCCTTAAGAATAAAGAACAACTTGGCCATCATTTTTATATTGTCTTGCATCTTGTCTCAGTCTCCATGATGCACTGGTAGCAAACATGTGTACAGGTGATATATTGCGAGAAAGGTGTGTAACACAGTCAGTCAAAGTGTTAAAAAACACACACACACACACACACACACACACACACACACACTCTCTCTCTCTCTCTCTCTGTCTCTCCAGGGTTGCAGGTATTTGTAGAAAGAAAGTTGTAATAAAGTTATTGACTGAAGAGTAATCTTTGAGCAAATTCTGTAAATCTCTCCTTATAAGTATCATTATTTTATTTGTCACAAATATATTTCCACAAACCTGGGTGCTTCTGTCTCTTTGAGATGAATGTGAACCATCCTGCAGATCTCTGATGGAATCATCTGAGTCAATGTGAGATCCATCTTCAAGCAGCTCATTTTCTTCAGATGAGGAGTGATCTGTCGAAGCTCCTTCTTTTGTGCAAATGTAAAATCTGAGTAGCTTCAGTTTGGTTTGTTCATACATTTGGCCAACAGTGGTATCCAAGGGAATCTTGTTTCTTTTAAAATCGCAGATGTCAAATGTGAAGTCATCAGCTGGCCCTTTTGTGGACTGCCCATCAGGAAAAAATAGGTCCTTCCCTACATCCATGACCTGAGCAACAGTTGTTGTTTTTGCCAATGTAGCATGTCTTGTGCCTCCACCATGGCTGGTCCGAACTTGATTGTATCCTTTACTGCCAAAATGAAGCCATCCAATTTCAACCTTCCTTGAAGTCTTCTCTCCTGCAGTATTTCTTTGTCTGGCCATGGTATTTTGGGGTTCATCTGGGGTACCACTCAGCATTCCTCTTGTCTTTGATTTCATTTTCCGTGCCCCTATTTTAGCTTTTAATCTCTGCAAAAGAATCTCTTTTTTGGTGCTGCACTGTGTCTGTTCACAGAAAGATAGGACAGCTACTCGGTCACCATATGATGTTATATATTTCGTCATTTGCTCATCAGTCATGATGCGCAGCACTGCCTTGTCAACCTGCAAACAGGACACAGAGGGGAAGAGAGAGAGAGAGAGAGAGAGAGAGAGAGAGAGAGAGAGAGAGAGAGAGAGAGAGAGAGAGAGAGAGAGAGAGAGAGAAAATAGTGTTAGTGCAGTGTTTCAGTGGTAACCAGCCACTGGACATAGCTGGTCTTATGGTATGTACAAATTGTACATAGAGATGCCAGATAGAAAGCTGGCCTACTTCCCAGAAATTATGTCTATTTCTATGGGAGATGGGTACTGACAGGTTAATGGACATTGTTACTGCCTCCGTGAAGCAGCTGCCCCAGATGCTTAAAATCATCTGGCGGGTCAGACATTATCATTTTGGCCCGCGGGCCGCCAGTTGCCGACCACTGGTTTACAGTATGCGCAACCAGCCATGGCGTCCAAAGTTACCATGGCAACCAGTTTTGTTCTTTATTCATTCATTCATCAGTTTCATTATACCAGGTCATCTCTGTTATTAGGCTATCAACTTTAGCGCATCTCAAAGCGGCCCCTATTCGGGCCGCTGAACCTCGATAGCATATCATTTACGCTAATGTAGCGTGGCACAATACGAAGTTGTACTCCATTACACATTTAATTTTAATTTCTGTTATTTTGATGCTGTAAAGAGCAAAAAGATGTGTTTTAACACCACAGTTCACATTCAGTGACATCCGTGGGTGTTCCCGTTCTCGGGGTGTAATCACGCGAGAGTATCCCTATCCATGAACACACTGTGTAGCGAACGCGCCCTCTCCTGGTCAGAGTTAGGTACTGCCCCACAAAACAACAGTTCTCAGTTGACTAATGGTTCTAAATGCCACACTAACTTTAGCTTCAAATGCTCTGTGTTGTGGCAGTAACGTATTTTTTTAATTAATGAATTTTATGCCCACCTTGTCTTTCTTCATCTGCGCAATGTCCTCTTTTGGGACCTCTCTTGAGAGCAAGAACCGCTCCAAATCGTCCTCCATCGTCCGCAACTCAAAAAACTCTCCCACGGGTTATTTGGTGCGCGCCATTGTTGTGTCTGTTTTGTTTGGTTGCTTGCTTCCTTCTTTTTCTTCTTCACCTTCACCTTCACTTTCTACTCCTTCTCCTCCTCCTTCTCCTGTCGTCGCCGTCTCCGTCTTCTTCGTCTGTTGTTTTATGGCAGTTGGCACGCAACTTTTAGGCGCATTACCGCCACCTTCTAGAATGGAGTGTGGGGCAGGATGGCCTGTTTTACTTCCGGTTCATTGACGCTACTTAAAAAAAAAAAACAATCTTTGCGAGATCTCGCAAAAATAAATGCGAGATCTCGCAATTATTTTGCGAGATCTCGCAATTGTTTTGCGAGATCTGGCAATTGTTTTGCGAGATCTCGCAATTGTTTTGCGAGATCTCGCAATTATTTTGCGAGATCTCGCAATTGTTTTGCGAGATCTCGCAAAAGTTCATCCTTTTTTTTTTTTTCACCCACCAAAATTTTTTTCCCTCCATGTCCCTTTAGGGGCTCCGTAATTTTGTGAGAAATGCCAAAGGATGAGTGAATATCAACAAGCTCAGTGGCAATACTGTCATGGGTGTGACGGCCCTTGAATTGTCTGCATGCCAGGGCTGCATGGCTGCCAGGCCCCAAACAGATAGCTTTTATTATGTGCACTCCAGATGTCTGCAGTCGTAGAGACATATTCCAACTGTTTAAATCCTTTTTTGAGCTCGATGTTCATTTTAACATACTCTTCATCAATGTATTTGGAAAATGTCTTTCTGCACGGCGGACCTGTCCTCCTCTCCTTGGTATTTTTTGAATAAGGGCTCTGAAGGAGTCTGAATCAACTGTTGACATCGGCAGCATGTTTTCAACAACATAACGACCTATCAGTTCGTTAAGTTCCGTCTGTGTCACAAGTTTCTGTGGAGCTGGGGCAGAAAAATCAAGCTTTGGCTGCTTGGACGGCGTAGCTCCATGTTCTTTATAGGTGGAGCTCATGTTAATAGCACCTGGCTTGTCATCATCATTTGTGGGACCAACTGTGTTTTTAGCCACTAGCGCAGCAGAAGCGTGAGCCGTCGAGAGGTGCTTCATTAAATTTGAGTTGCTTGTATTGGACGTTGGCAAACTCTTCACTCTGGGACGACATAATGTACACTCAACATGTACATTTTTGCCTTTTACCTCGATAAGGTTGAAGTAGTGTCTGTATTTCCATCTTGAAAACGCCGTCTTTCCTTTCAACTCCGGACTCGCCATCTCATCATAGTTTGAACGTGAGCGTGTGTGCCGCTATGTGCTGCTGGGTTTGAGTGTAAAGCAGAGCCCGCCCACCTGAGGTCTCTGGTTGGCTGAACATGAAATCTTACTCTCCCTTAGCCAATCAGCATTACGAAGGCAGTTATCACGCGCCCCCCCCCCCCCCCCCCCCCCCCCCCCCCCCCCTCCCCACCATCACAAAAGGAGGAAATCAAACATGAGTCGGATGACAGCTTCAATAAAGTAACGTATAAACGACGTGTTGGTAACAGTAACGGCGTTGTAACGATAGAGAAAGTAATCAGTTAGATTACCAGTTACTGAAAAAAGTAACGCCGTTAGTAACGCCGTTTATTTTAACGCCGTTATTCCCATCACTGTTTAAATAGAAACGGCATGACTACAAAACGTGAACAGTTGGAACATGTATTACGTAATTCTAATATAGATTTTTTTGGTTTATCTGAAACAAAGCTTTGTAGTGGATCACCAGACGCAGTTGTTACATTACCAGGTTTTAATGTTTTTAGAAATGACAGGGATAAAAAGAAAGGAAAAGGAAGGGGTGGAGGAGTTTTATTGTATACTAAAGAGGAACTTAAGTGTAGCCAAATCGAATGGCCTAACAGGATTGAGCTAGAATGTGTTGGAGTTGATATTTCTCTCTCTGCTGAAATGTCACTGATTGTTATTTGTTTGTGTCGTCCACCTAAATATTCTAAAACGGAATTTTGCTATCAACTTAAAAATCTTCTTGATATGTGTAACCACAAAAAGGAAATTGTTTTGCTCGGGGACTTTAACATAAATTGGAACAACAAGTCAGATCGAAAAAGTCTAAAATCTATAACTGACAAATTTATTTTTTCTTAGTTAATTAACGACTCAACTAGAAGTACAAATCATTCCGCAACAAGAATTGACCTGCTCTTTACAAACAAACCTGAGCGAATCACTAAAACTTACAGTCTGCTAACTGGTCTTTCAGACCACAGTGTGATGATGTGTAAAGGAAAATTAACAAAACACGTTTTGATTTTTCTCTTTCAAACAACAAGGGGCAAACAAAAATCACGATGATTCCAAAAAATCAACATCAACAACATCAACATTAAATGATCTAAATTGGGAAAATCTTAGGGCATGTGATGACATGGAAACATGTACGGATATATTTATAAAGAAAATCCAGGAAGTCAAGAATTCTTTTACCAAAACAACGTCCCTCAGACAAAAAAAATCAAATAGTCTCCCATGGTTAAAATCAAACTGCATAAAATTAATGAAATCTCGAGATCAACTACTAAAGAAAGCAACTAAATCTGGATTGACAACAGATAGACAGAGACATACATCAATGAGAAATAAAGTAATATCAGAATTACGAAAAGCAAAGGCAAACTTCTTTATTACAATTATGGAAAATGCTAATGGAAATGGAAAATTAATCTGGCAAAACATCAATAGACTTTTAGTAAAGCAGAAGAAAGCTGGTACAAATGATTTAGAACTGAAAATTAATAACCAGCTGATTGATGATCCTACATTATTGGCAGAAGAACTAAACCTATTCTTCATAAAGTCTGTGGAAGAAATAGCAGCCTGCTTTAAAACACCAGAAACTACTCTTGATACCAAAATAAACCCTCAAATGTTTAGCATTGAATCGATAACTAAAACAGAGGTCATAAACATTATAAATTCTTTGAAAAACTCCAAAACTAAAGATCACCATGGGCTAGATGCTGGATTTCTGAAAATGCATAAAATGGCCAATTAACGATCCAATTAAACATCTCATTAACCTGTCTATTAGGACCTCCACTGTCCCCCAAACCTGGAAGGAGGCAACAGTAACACCAGTTTATAAAGGGGGTGATAAACAAAATGCAAAAAATTACAGACCAATTAGTATATTGTCAGTAGTCTCTAAGGTTCTCGAGAAATGGGGTGTAAAACAATTAATTGACTAAACAGTGGAGAATCATCTTTACATCCAATGCAATTTGGTTTTCGCGCATGTCACTCAACAGAACCTGCCATCACAATGCTCATGGAAAAAGTCAAAGGCAACTTGGAAACAACAAATTATGTAGGTGCAGTTTTCTTAGATTTGAAAAAAGTGTTTGATGTCGTGAATCATAGTTTACTGTTGTCAAAGCTACAAAAGTTCAATTTTTCTGAGTCTGCTTTAAAATGGATGGCTTCATATTTATCAAACAGAAATCAGGCTACAGTTGTAAATGGGAAGAAATCTACTTATTTGGATTGTCCACTAGGGGTCCCACAAGGTTCCATTCTGGGCCCTATTTTGTTCTCACTTTTTATTAATGATTTGCCAGATGTCTGTAAGGGGGTGGACATACAACTATACGCTGATGACACAGTGATCTATACAAGTGCAAAAACATCTGGAGAAGCAGCTCAAGTCTTAACATCAGCCTGAACCACGATCAACAGCTGGCTCACCAGCTCCTGTCTTCAGTTAAATACACAAAAAACTGTTTGTATGTTTTTTTTCCAAAAGAGCCACCAACATCGTTCGTTCTAATGTGTATTTTGGAGATCAAGAGCTGCAATTAGTCAATGAATTTAAATATTTAGGAGTCAAGATTGATTCTACTCTCTCCTTTAAAAATCATGTTAAAATGATATCGAGAATTATTAAATACAACGTGGCAAATTTTAATCAAATGAGGCGATCTATGTCTGATCAAGCTGCTATGATGTTTCTGCACTGTGTGATCTTTTCTCACACATGTTATTGCATAACCATCTGGTCGCTGACAGGAGTAACAATCTTAAAACCTATTGAGAGGCTTTACAAAAAAGCTCTAAAAATACTTGACAAAAAACCACTTAACTATCACCATTGCAAAATTACATCAAAGTATAATCTCTTAGGTTTTGAAAATTATGTGCAATTTAAAAATCTATGTCTAATTTATAAGACTTTACATGGCGTAGCTCCACCACCACTTAAAACCTTCAAAAAACGCAGAAGTGCTTCAGTCACCAGCAGAGCCGTCAGCAGAGGAGACTGTGAGGCGCCCATCAGGAAGCTGCCGTTGGTCGGAGTGTGCTGTCTTATAAAGGCAGTGCTCAGTGGAACAACCTGCCAGTAACAGTGAGGGAGGCCACAAGCTTTGAAAGTTTTAAAACCAAGCTAAAAGAATGGCTCAGATCAACACAAATTTGCGAACATGAGTAATGAGTAATACTAATATGCACTTTAGGGCAATGTGCAATGCAACAAAGCACTTTAAAGAGAAGTAATTTCAGTGAATATACTGTGAAATGATTTTTAAAGATTGTAATAACTGTAATTTGTAACTATAATTTTATTTAATGTAACTATGATGGATTTACTGGTTAGGCAATCTTTGTTCAGGTCCTCTCGTCCGGGTGTGTGGTTGTGAATTGTTTCTGCGCGGTGTTCTTGTTTTTTGTCTACCTCTGATTGTTCATCGTGGTGTATTGTGACCGCTGTGTTCTGCCCTGTCACTGACTCCCTGTCGTTTCCTTTGTTTACGTGACAGTTGTCACATTCACCTGTCTGGGGACTACGGATGGAAATGAGCCCAGGGCTACATTCCGGCATATTTACACATGCTGTTCATTAATATGCACTGTCCCTATTAAATAAATAAATACATTGAAATTGAAAAAAATTGAATGAATTCTTTGTGGACGTTGGTCCAAATCTTGCAGAAATCATAAAATCTGATACGGATTCTGGAAAATTTAAAAATTTAGTAGAACGCAATGTTGACTCTATGTTTCTTTTTGATGTTGAAGAAAATGAACTGGTCAATATTGTACTGAAAAACAAAAGCAAAAATCTCAAGACTGTAATGGAATTGACATGGCAAATGTCAAAGATGTTACATTGAGCATTTCAAAGCCTCTCACATACCTCTGCAACCTATCATTCAAATCTGGCACTTTCCCAAATTCAATGAAAATTGCAAAAGTTATACCACTGTACAAGAGTGGGGATGAACACCAATTTACAAATTATAGGCCTGTCGCTTTATTATCACAATTTTCAAAGATTTTCAAAAAATTATTTGACAGTAGACTGGAAAAATGTATAGATAAACACAGCCTCCTCACTAACAGCCAATACGGGTTTAGGAAAAATCGATCTACTTCCCTCGCAGTAACTGAAGCAATGGAAGAAATCAGTAACGCAATGGACAATAAAAAATATGCAGTTGGGCTGTTCATAGATCTCAAAAAAGCATTTGATACCATCAGTCATCGGATTTTGGCTGATAAGCTGGAGAGGTGTGGGATTAGGGGAGTGGCGCTGGAATGGGTTAAAAGTTATTTAAGCAATCGCAAGCAATTTGTCAATATGGGCAACACTACTTCAGATTGCTTAAACATAACCTGCGGTGTCCCCCAGGGGTCAGTGCTTGGCCCTAAACTGTTTATTCTACACATCAATGACATGTCTAAAGTTTCTTCGGTGCTGAAACTAGCGTTGTTTGCAGATGACACAAGTATTTTTTGCTCAGATGAACATATAGACACGTTACTTGACAAGGTAACAACTGAAATGCACCAACTGAAAGTACGGTTTGACTGTAACAAAATATCACTCAATTTAAGTAAGACTAAATATATGATTTTCAGTAAAAGATCACAAAGCAAACACTCACTATCGATCAGGAAATAATTGAAAAGGTTGATGAGTTTAAATTTCTGGGGGTGTTGATTGATAACAAATTGAACTGGAAGTCGCATTTTAAATATGTTCAAAAAAAAATATCTGAGTATTGCAGTACTGAATAAAGTTAAATATGTACTTGATTATAAATCCCTACGTATGTTATATTGTGCAACTAGTCCTACCTCACTTGTCCTATTGTTTAGAAATCTGGGGCAATAATTATACAAGCACAATTAAACCATTATTCTCCAAAAGAGCGATTCGGATAGTACACAGGGTAGGTTATAGAGAGCATACTAATGCTCTTTTTATAAAATCGCACTTACTAAAATTAGAGGATTTAATAAATTATAATACAGCAATATTCATGTTCAAAGTTAAAAATAATTCTGTACCTGCAAATATCCAGAGATCTTTTTTTCAACAAGAGGAGGGCTGTAAACTAAGGGGAAAATCGAATTTCAAAACTCAGATGTTGCGAACCACGAGAAGAAGCTTTTGTTTGTCCATTTGTGGAGTGAAGCTGTGGAATAACTTGAATGAGGAACTTAAACACTGTAGATCCATTCAACATTTCAAAACAACTTACAAAGCCAGAGTCTCCTCAGGATACGAGACTGAAACAAACATTTCTCAACAGACTGTGTTCCGGGAAGAAATTGTGATGCTCATAAAAGTGGTTGTCTAAAAACTGACATATGAAGTAATGTAACCACTGTTCACAAAGTGTATGTATGATCAGTGTATGCATATAATGATTGTAGTGAAAGGGGTGGGCCTCTATAAGGTTTCACTTCTAACCCACTCCTTTCGAACAATTGTACGAAAATCTAATGTACAACTGTACATATAAGCTTTTGGTTTTTCTTTTCTGTTCTTATATATCTTTGTTTTGATGTTTGAAATAAACTTTATTATTTAGTCTCTGTAGTAGAATATCATGATCAACAGTGTGGAATGCAGCACTGAGATCTAACTGGACCAGAACAGAGACCAGAACAGAGACCAGAACAGAGACCAGAACAGAGACCAGTCCTCTATCTGAGGCTGTGAGGAGATCATTAGTGACTTTTACCAGAGCTGTCTCTGTACTGTGATGAGCTCTGAAACCTGATTGAGTGATAGGATTTTATTCACATGTTGAGCCTGGATCCTCCCTTCAGTGAGATTCCCAGTGCTTAATGAAGGAAATCCTTTCAAACTGATCCTCCAGGATGTGATCATTCCTGGAACAAGCATGTGGCACGAGTGGAGCGGCTCCACGAAGCCTTCACCATATGAAACATGAACAAACAACTTATTTTTAAATTATCATATAATTTGTTGCTCTTGCTTCAATAGGGATTCAAACTAAGTTCAAGTTAAATTGGGAACAACAGCAAAACCACAAGAAATGGGGGGGGGGGGGGGGGGGGGGGGGGGGGGGGGGGATTATAGAACCACTTAAAAAACCTGAAATGTCTCCAATTTCTAACAATATGGCAGAAAAAAGCAAACAAAACTGTTTAAAAAAAGGGAAAAATGGCTAAAATTTCAAAATTGTCAACAAAAAAGCTTGAAAAGAACCACACTGTTAAAATCATGAACAAAAACTGGTTCAATGTAATAAAATGTTCTCTGTTCTGAACTGAGTTAAAACTTCATGATGCTTCATCAGATCTAGTTCCTGTCTGAAGCTTCCTGAGCTGCATTAAAGGTTCTTTACGGCTCCAGAACTGCTGGACTCGAGGAAAGTCACTGAAACGGTTCTTTGGGTCAGAAGGTTGAGGATCTCTGGTCAGGAGGGAACGCGGGCGCTCCGCCATGCGGCTCTGTCATCTCCTGCCAGCAGGGGGCAGTACATCATGACCACGCAGCTGCCGCAACAGAGACCATAGATATCTTATAGAACACTAGACGCCTCACGGCAGATTCCACGACGTCCGCAGAGGGCGGCCATCTTTGTACGGGAAAGCTGTCAGAGTTTCTGTGGAACGCAATGTAAGGTTGGTGATCTGTGCAGACTTTTATACTCTTATTTCACTGAATTTTTTTAATGGAACATCTTAAAGCACTATAAGGTCATTGCTGTTGTGACTCTGAATTATATAAAAATTGATTGATCAAGAGATTCACTCAGTTGCCTTTTATTCGTTTACCTAATTACATTGTGACTGTAATTCCATTATTTGACTTGAAACTTTCTGAGCTCCTTTTATACATTTTTACAATGCCTAATTAATTTTTTTTTTTAAACAATGTGTTTTCTGGTGCACTATTTCATGTTTAAATAATCAATGGGGGGACATTATACATTCACAATAGATTTAATAATGTGGAAGGTTACTGTTTAATGTTATATATTAATGAAAAATAATATAATACATTCAATATAATGAGGTTCATGAGATTTAAGTATTTCTGAAGTTTCAGGTGGGTAAATTGTTTATCTTCAGCCTCCACTGCAGCGCTGCCACGTCTTAAAATATTTTCACACAAAACTAAAAATATGGACATGTATTGCTTGTCTAAATTATTCGTAAGTGCTATAAATATATCTCAGTGTAAGGATTTGAACATAGAGCCTAATATGAAGAATATTATGAATATTTACGATATGATATATATTTATTATATATATTTAAGGCATGCCATACTCATCAAACATCTGTCATGTCATTAACAGAGATTTGATGTTTATTACAAACCAAACCGTTTGAAAATCAGCAAAAATTTGAGCAAGTTATAGCTTGTTAAGCAGTTCCTGTCTCATCAACACGATGTTATGAGCGAGCCAGGTTCCCGTACAAAGATGGCCGACCTCTGCAGACGTCCGACTTCATTGGCCAGCAGCGGAGACGAGGCATCTAGTGTTATATAAGATATCTATGACAGAGACTCTGCAGTGGAAAGACCGGAAGTGAGGCAGTTCTTCAGCCTCGTGGCAGGGGGCGCTCTGGGGTCCAGAGACTCTGACCTTTGACCTACAGCCACAGAGGAAGAAACCACACGGTGGAGGAGTTTAATCCAGGACCGAACTGTTTCCTGAGCTGGACTCAGATGAAGCAGCAGAAATAATTCAAGGGATTTCTGCCTCGTAAATTCCAATTTTAAGTAAAGGTAAGACTATAACAACATTTTTCTGAACTTTGCATCACGTGTCTAAATATAAAGATTTCCTTGTGCATTTATTTCTATGTCATATTTCCTTTTTTTTTAATTATTCCATTCCATTAATGTGTAGTTCTGTTGTGTGGCTCCGCTGTGGAGACTTTTTAATGAAGCAGGGCTGCTCGATATGGTTCCATCCCTCACCTGAGGAGTTCAGGGCTTCCAGGACCCTCTGTGCTGAGTTTGCATGTTCTCCCCGGTGACTCAGTGTCAGTGTGTGTCCGCTGTGATGGCCTGGAGACTGTGGGGGTCTGGCAGGACTCTGGAACGCCTGTCCAGGATGGACCCCGTCTTCTCCACCGTCCTCTCCCATAGTGAGCTCCAGCTACTCCGCTCGGTATAAAGTGGTGTAGAAGGTAGAGGCATCCGTGGAGTGTTAGCGCTGAAGCTCTTTAGCATGTAGCGTCAGTGTTAGCGCTGAAACTCTTTAGCATGTAGCGTCAGTGTTAACGCTGAAACTCTTTAGCATGTAGCGTCAGTGTTAGCGCTGAAACTTTAGCATGTAGCATCAGTGTTAGCGCTGAAACTCTTTAGCATGTAGCGTCAGTGTTAGCGCTGAAACTCTTTAGCATGTAGCGTCAGTGTTAACGCTGAAACTCTTTAGCATGTAGCGTCAGTGTTAGCGCTGAAACTTTAGCATGTAGCATCAGTGTTAGCGCTGAAACTCTTTAGCATGTAGCGTCAGTGTTAGCGCTGAAACTCTTTAGCATGTAGCGTCAGTGTTAGCGCTGAAACTCTTTAGCATGTAGCGTCAGTGTTAACGCTGAAACTCTTTAGCATGTAGCGTCAGTGTTAGCGCTGAAACTTTAGCATGTAGCATCAGTGTTAGCGCTGAAACTCTTTAGCATGTAGCGTCAGTGTTAGCGCTGAAGCTCTTTAGCATGTAGCGTCAGTCTTAGCGCTGAAGCTCTTTAGTATGTAGCGTCAGTGTTAGCGCTGAAGCTCTTTAGCATGTAGCGTCAGTCTTAGCGCTGAAGCTCTTTAGCATGTAGCGTCAGTGTTAGCGCTGAAGCTCTTTAGCATGTAGCGTCAGTGTTACCGCTGAAGCTCTTTAGCATGTAGCGTCAGTCTTAGCGCTGAAACTCTTTAGCATGTAGCGTCAGTCTTAGCGCTGAAGCTCTTTAGCATGTAGCGTCAGTGTTAGCGCTGAGTTACGGCGGTGGAGGAAGGTGAAGCTGAGCGGTGGAGGAAACACAGCGACCGTTTCACCTGAGAGCCAGTCCAGAAAAACCAAACTCTCTTTCCTTCCCAGAAGTCTGTGCGTCTGGAAGCTGCAGCCAGCGGAGTCCCTGTGCGTTGACGTCATGAGCGCCGGTGGACGGGGACCACGCAGCACCGAGGCATGCTGGGAAATCCGTCGGAGGAGTGGGAGGCCTGGACGCCGACGCCTGAAGGTACGCCGCTCTCTGTCCGGTTTCAGCTGGTTCGGTGGAGTTCAGACGGATTCCCTGCAGGAAGTGACGAACGCTTCGCACCAAACTCGTCCAAACGTGAACGTTACGAAATGTTGATTCTGAAGGTTTTTATCAGCCGTCGTGAACCAAAAGACTTTTATTATGAAGGAGATTTGTTTAATTTTGAAATCCAGGTCATCTCTGGCCTCGCTAATCCCTAAATATCCACGTGCAAGATTTTAAGTAATTTCTGAATATACAAGGACTTTTATTTTGAAGCAGATTGGTGCTTTTATTTTGGAAAGTTAAGACATGCTGTCATTAACTCTGATCAACACGTAATTCAGCTTTTTTTTTGTTTGTTTGTTTTTTAATGTAATTCTTGAATAAAGTTTGATTTATTTTGCAGCTTTTATTTTGACAGTCTGCTCGCCGCCGCCGCCCCAGCAGCACCTGAACATCCGTTCTCATGATCTCCTGGAGGGACTTTGGATTTTGGCTCCAGACTCGGGTAAAAAGTCAGGTGAAATCCCACAAAACCCAGACTTTTAGGAGCAAAACGAAGAGAAAACATCAAACTGCTGAATTCACCCAGAAACAGACGGAAACTTCCAGAAAATACAAACAGAGAGCGAGACGAAAAACTGAGAAGAGAAGAAGGAAAAATGAAGTGTGTGTGTGTGTGTGTGTGTGTGTGTGTGTGTGTGTGTGTGTGTGTGTGTGTGTGTGTGTGTGTGTGTGTGTGTGCGCTAAATGTTGAAGCGTGTGGAATGTGTGTTGATATTAGGTGTGTGTCTCTCGTCCTTTTGTCGTGTGTGTGTTTGATTGACAGCAGGTCAGCCCTCCTCACCAGGAGCCGAGACACACTGACCGCTGACATATGGAGGCCTTAACACACACACACACACACACACACACACAGTGTGACACACTGCTGGTTTTAGCCGGTTTGACACACTGGAACAAAGCCCTGCAGACACACACTCTTCACACACACAATCAGAACTCCTCCAGATTCTTTTAAAGACTCTTCAAATCCTCCAGTTTGAGTCCTGACTGTCGGTTTGTCTCGGGAATCGAACACACGTCCCTCCCAGCTGGATGAAAGTGCTGCTCCTGGTCTCCCCCCAGTAGAGGGCGTCATGGTTCCGGTGTGTGGGTGTTGAAGTCCGGCTCAGAGTCTGTCTGGGTCTTTTTCTGTTTCTTTTTACAAAATGAAGTGAAATGCTACAGACTTCGTATCAGCAGAGGTCCTCATACGGCGCCCTGCGGAACGCCAGCATCCACACACGTACAGATAAATGGTGTGTTTTCTCTGCGTCTCAGCTCAGACCTGCCCCCTGGTGGTCTGCGTTTGTTCGGCTTTCCTCTGCAGGTGTGACGCCCTGCTGCCCCCTGGTGGTCTGAACTCTCCCTGCTGGTGTCTCCCAGTGTGTTTGTGTGGCTGCTGTTCAATACCACACAGAGCTGTGACCAAACAAGCAAAATACAGATATTTCACACACACACACACACACACACACACACACACGCTCTGTGGCAGCAGTTTTTCAGCTCATTAGGCAGAGGGTAGCGTGTCCGATCAGGTTTTGTATGGATGCTGCAGGGTCATTATGGTCTAATTTTCTTTTAATGGTTATTCAGCTGCACCGACAGGGAGGGGAGAGGAAGAGGAGGAGGAGGAGGAGGGCAGGATGGACGGAGGAGGAAGAGGATGGATGGAGTAAGGTTATTAAAAAAGAGGACAGCTCATCATGCAGTCAGTCGGCAGTGCAGGAGCAGCAGTTGACCGTCGACCCACCTGAAGGTCCAGGACTCCTCCAGAGCGACGGCCGTCCACGGCAACGCAGCTTCATCACCACTAGGGGCAGAGCCGAGCGCCGTGGCGTACCTCAGGGCTCTGGACCAGGCCCTGTGCTTCATGAAAGACGCGTAAAACCGGAAGGTTGAATAGAAAAAACAAGAGTCGACAATCCAGCTGAGAACAAACAGAAGCAAGCACGAAACTGGAGGAAGGCGAGCGACGCGCAAATACAGTCTGTTTGTTCCGTTTCCACGGCGATAGCACCTGGAGTCACTGGAACATGTGAGATAATACATAGAACCAGGTTGACTCGTATTTTTTGGACTAATCTTGATTTAATTTGAAAGTTATCCAAAAGATTAAATGAATTTTGAACGTAGTTTTTATTGATTTTTCTCCTTTTAAAGTTCAGAGTTTTCAGCAATATTTTCCATTATTCAAGCATCAAATGAAGACGTTTCTCCCCAGTTTAGTCTTAAAATTGAGAAAAATTAACAGCAAAATGTCCATTAAGAAAAAAAAGTTGCAGAAAAAAATGTAAAAATGGGAATAAACCAGACCCAAAGCGTCTGGACTTCCTCTGGAGGAATTGTCTGATTTGCCGTCGGCGTCCGGAGAGAAACCGGCGGAGCTGAGCGTCCCGGTGCCGTCAGACGACCGGTTCCTCTCTTGGTTCTGAGACGTTCCGCTGGGCTCGGGTTCTCCGGAGGTTCTCCGGAGGTTCTCTGGAGGTTCTCCACCCTCCAGCTCCGCCCCGCCTCCACCCTCCCGCATGCCTCACTGCCTCCTTTCTCCGCTCTCTGTGTGTCTCTGAAAAGGAGCCCGGATCCTCGGATCCACCTCCCAGAGTCTCCCGCCGGCGCCGCTTCTCGCCGCATTTCACGAGGAAGTGAGCAGGAAAGAGTCCGACTCCGTCCCGTCGGAGGGGAACCGGCCGGGAGCGAGAGAGGAGGAACGCTCTCAGGGGCGTCCAAATGAGAACTGGAAACATCACGACCGGACGGAACCGGACGGAACTGGACGGAACCCGGCAGAAATCAGCTGAAAACCGTTTCAGATCAAAGGCGGCGGTCCCTTCAGTCCTGGATCAGATAAAAAAACAACACTTCAAAAACAGTCAGACTTCCAGAAACCTGAAACTCAGACCTGAAACAGCCTGAAGTCAGTCAGACTGAGTCCACCCAGAAACCCCCTCAGCTCAGACCGGCCAGGAGAGTCTGGAAGTAGGAGGACCACCTCCAGAACCACAAAAAGTGGGACACCTGGCATGTTTTGGAGGGACAAGGTGGGACAAGGGAACCATCTGTAAAGCCTGACCATACACTTCACAATTTAGACCACAAGACGAGTAAAACAAAATATTTTAATATGTAGCCTATATATTGTTAGGAAACATCACACAGAATTAAGTAACAAATGTGTTTTACTTACTTAAAGGTGCATTAAGGAGTTTTACAACCTTAAAAATACTTATTTTCCACCATAAATATGTTCCACGTTTTTAATGCTGTGTACAATGTGCCCTGACAGATTCATTACCAGAACCTCTAACAGCGCTAAACTGTCACTTCAAAGTCACAGTGCCGGTCCGGCTCCAGAGTTTTTTTGGGGAGAATTTAAAAGGAATGACGTAATGCGCGCTCCGGCTGGTTAGGTTTAATTTTGTCCGCCATTACTCCGCCAGATGCTTAGTGAGCAACAACTGAGCAGGATCGTCCAGAAAGTCAGAACAGACTGGCTTCTAGCACTGCCACAGCTCCACACAGACTCCACCAGGTAGAAGAAACTTAAATCTTACTTGAGCGCTTCTAAACGAGCAAAGACAGAGTCCCCCTCTTCCGTGCACTTGAGCCACAGGGACGAGTTTTTCACTAAGCTGCATTACGCCCAAGGCCTGCAGGGGGCGCTGTTTCGCATAAAACGTGCAAACTCCTTAATGCACCTTTAAGTAAAACAAACATTGACATGTTAAGATTAATAATCCATCTTATAAAAGCACTCAAAAGGCCGAACATAAAGCCTTTCAAGTATATAGAACAATATCCAACAGGCCTATATGCGCTACCAACGTACCCCGTACTGACAGAATTCAACGAGCGCACTGTGTGAAAATCTTGGCTTAAATGAGTGAATCGTTCAGAATGAATCCCAGAGCTACCCAGGAAATGGTCTGAATATGGAAAAAAAACTGTAACGACTGAGAACTGAGATCAGCAGACGCTCCGAGACTCTCCAGGAACCAATGGAAAGTCAGAGTAGAACCAGACCGAATCCTGAAAACAGGTTGAGGGTTCAAAATCAGTCCGTTTAAAACCGATGGAACAGATTAGAAGAGAGTCAGAGCAGTTTGAAGGCATCTGAGACTTTAATACATTTATACAGGAGCATTGACAACAGAACCTGCAGAACCAGACCCAGAGGAGACTTTCTGCAGAACCAGACCCCGAGGAGACTTTCTGCAGAACCAGACCCAAAGGAGACTTTCTGCAGAACCAGACCCCGAGGAGACTTTCTGCAGAACCAGACCCCGAGGAGACTTTCTGCAGAACCAGACCCAAAGGAGACTTTCTGCAGAACCAGACCCCGAGGAGACTTTCTGCAGAACCAGACCCAAAGGAGACTTTCTGCAGAACCAGACCCTAAGGAGACTTTCTGCAGATCCAGGCTCTCAGGAGACTTTCTGCAGAACCAGACCCAAAGGAGACTTTCTGCAGAACCAGACCCCGAGGAGACTTTCTGCAGAACCAGACCCAAAGGAGACTTTCTGCAGAACCAGACCCCGAGGAGACTTTCTGCAGAACCAGACCCAAAGGAGACTTTCTGCAGAACCAGACCCCGAGGAGACTTTCTGCAGATCCAGGCTCTCAGGAGACTTTCTGAACCCCCTGAAGCTCCGTTCACACATTTCAGGTGCAAACGGTCCCCAGTCCGTCACCCGGTCTGTGATCTGGACCTTCAGAGCTGATGGGGGTGAAGCTGTGAGACCTTCAGAGTAAATAGTAATTTTCAGTTCAGATTGGGGGCCTGGGGGGTTCGGGGGTGTTCATTCTCTGTGCTGTAAATCCTGCGGACCCAGTCACGTCTTCATTCCTGGTCTGTGAGCTCAGTTTGGGGTTTTTCACTGAAATCCTGCTGGAGTGGCGGCGGCGGCGCTTTGAAGCCGCTCTCAGCACTAATACCGCCATGATGTAAGGAGGCGGAGGAGGAGGGGCTTTCAATTAGAGCGCCTCCTCTCCCCCGCTTTGTGTTTAATGGCTCTCATTGTGAGGGTGGGGGGTCGGGCGGGGGCGGCTCCGACCAAAAGACTTGGAGGAGTCTGAATGGAAGCCGAGCCGTGAGAGGAGAGCACCGCAGAGACTGTTTACACTCAAATCCATCGCCGCATCTCGTTAGTCAATTAACTCATTCACCGGGAATGAAAGGACTAATTAACTCCTGGTTAAAAGGCCACGGCGGCTCAGAGGCGCAGGGAATCACACCTCCAAACACTTGTTTTCCCTCCTTCAGCCTCTTCTCCCTTTTTTCATCGGGGCCAATCGGCGTTGACCCTTCACAGGAAGCCGAACGGCAAAAACATGAGTTGAGCTGTATTGAGCTGTGTTGTCTGTATCTGTTCAGAAAAACTGCATCAAACATTTTTTAAAGTCCAGTTTTCCTCCAGAGCAGCTTCACCAGGGGAATCTTTAAGGAGAGATATTGTCGCTTTTGGTGCTCAAGGACAGTTTGTGACATTTTCTTTATTTTCTGTATAATTCTGGTTTTATTTTAAGTTTTTGCTCGATATACAGAAAGAAAAGAACAACCAAAATAACATGCAGGCAAGAAGACAACAGCAGAAACTACACACAGTCGCACACAAAAAGGAAAAATAAACAAAAACACAGATGTTGGTGTTCCACAGGGCTCGGTGCCAGGACCATTACAGATGTTGGTGTTCCACAGGGCTCGGTGCCAGGACCATTACAGATGTTGGTGTTCCACAGGGCTCGGTGCTGGGACCACTGAGTGTGTCAGAAAGATAGGACTCTGAACCGGACTCACATACTTCAACAGTTTCACAAATCAATTTAACAATTTGAGTTTGTGCCTATAAAAATTAATACATGATGCTAATGCTAAAGGTAGCAGTGTGTTCAGTTCAGATAGAGACAGCAGCTAGCTAAATGGGTAACCAGCTAACTAGTGATTGTGAAAACGGTGGTGTTTGATGCTGAAACAGTTTCTTCAGACATGAAGCGGATCCTGAAAACCTCCACGTCCTCGAGTGCTCGTGTGAAGAGGGGCTAGCATAGCGGGCTAACGGCTAAACGAGTGAAAGCCGCCGCACGTTTAACAAAACTCACTTTCTGTGTGTCGTGTCACGTGGATTTGACCTCCGTCGCTCTCCACGTTCCTCCTGAGAAAAGCAACAATTATCACCACACAAAAAGACGTGAATGGATGGAGAGATGAAGGGATGAAGGGTGGAGGAGGGGGGTGAGGGAGGAGGGGGGTGAGTCGATGATGTGAATGATAATTTGAGGAGAAAGCAGCAGCTCTATTGGACATATGGACAAGTGGAAAGCTCTGCATGATCTTCACTCTATTGCAGGGATTAGAGGTGTAGGAGGCACACACACACACACACACACACACACACACACACACACACACTCGCATAACACACTCACACACACAAAGACACACTATACATTGTCAGTCATAAAAACCCATCACACACGATGTTTCAGACATCTGTCAGTTTACTTTGACTTTCTTTTCTTTACACACACACACACACACACAAACACAAACACACACAGCTGTTAGAAAGTGTACAGTGTGATACAGGATGGTCTTTAGTTCTGCCTTTTCACAACCAGACAGTAATGGTATCAATTTACTACGGGAATTACCAGCATGGATAGACATACACACATACACACACACACACACACACACACAAACACACACACACACACACACACACACACACACACACACACACACACACACACACACACACACACACACACAGAGTTAAAGGGTGATTTCATGGAGGTCTGTCCTGAGAAAGGAGAGTTAACGTGTAAATCCAGACCTCCCTCCAGGTCCAGGTGCTTCTCCACTCCACTGCCCAGCAGCAGTGTGACCAGCGCTCGCTCCACCAGTTCACACTGCAGGGGACACACACACACACACACACCACAGTTTTCACACACATTAGTTCAACTTGTGGTTCATCATATAATGTGAATATAAAAACACTGTTGAAGATTTCTTTTAAATCTCTGTTTCAAATGTAAGAACAGAAAGACGACGCAGAAAAAGACCATCAGGACTGATGTAGCTGTTCTCCATCCGGACTGATGTAGCTGTTCTCCATCAGGACTGATGTAGCTGTTCTCCATCCGGACTGATGTAGCTGTTCTCCGTCAGGACTGATGTAGCTGTTCTCCATCAGGACTGACGTAGCTGTTCTCCATCAGGACTGACGTAGCTGTTCTCCGTCAGGACTGATGTAGCTGTTCTCCGTCAGGACTGACGTAGCTGTTCTCCATCAGGACTGATGTAGCTGTTCTCCATCAGGACTGACGTAGCTGTTCTCCATCAGGACTGACGTAGCTGTTCTCCATCAGGACTGATGTAGCTGTTCTCCATCACTGTTTCCATGTTTTTCAACCTGGTGTTTCGCCTTGGAGAACCATTGTGGTGTAAACAGACCCCGAATCTGCTGCAGATTCAAGCCAGACTGCAGCTTCTCATTTGGCCGGTGTTACTGGCCTTTTTTTTTTTTTAAGTCCCCCCATCACCCCCACCCCCCACCTCCACCCGGACCCACCCATGGATGACAGATATGGTGGATTGTGAGCAGATCAGAGCAGATCATTGGTGTGAATGAACTGAGTGAAACCTTCATTCAGCCTCCACTCAAAGGAGCCTCGATATGGAAGAGAAGTGGATCTCCACGGGACGTGTGTGTGTGTGTGTGTGTGTGTGTGTGTGTGTGTGTGTGTGTGTGTGTGTGTGTGTGTGAAATCATCTCTGGAGCTGCAGTAGGAAGCGTGCTGAATGGCCGTCACGCTGGGCGCTGTTTTCCAACAGGAAATGAAAATGTGCGTGGCGCTCTTTCTTTCGCCTGATGCTAATGCTAATATCCGCGGACCATGAATGCTGATGTTCTGTAAAATTCTGTAAAACTGTCGGTCGGCCCGCGACGTGAAGACGTTGTTTGTTTTTCTCAGAAAAGACGTTCCAGCGACTTGTTTTGAATGTTCTTTGAGTGTGAGCGGTTTCTACACGGTTAACTCCCACCGCTGCAGAGCGAGAAGAGGAAACCAGCCGATCACTGTCAACAAGACCAGAGCTGCTGTCAGCAGTCCGACTCCGCCCACTGCGGGCTTCACAGAGCATCCAGAGCTCAGAGGGATGTTTGTTGGTATTCCTCAGGGTTTAACACTGGGCCCTTTAACTTTTTACTCTTTATTGTTTTCCATTGTAAAAGCCTGTTTCCATGACGACAGTTCCAGTGAGCTCACGTTACATTTTCATTTTCATTTCAGAAAAGTTTTCTCGGTCAGCATGTCTCGCCAACCTGGAGTAAACGAGGTCAACTCAAAACAACTCGGCGGCGTTTTCTTTAGGAAGCAACTTTCTGGTTTCTGCTCATGTTGCGGTGAAAGTTGCTCCGACTGACTCAGGCGGATGAGCGGTGACCTCCACCCTCCTCACCTCTCATGAACCCCTCCGCCGACGGGTTTGATTCCTGCGTCCCCACGCGGAGCTCCTGCAGCTCCTGCCGCTCCCGCGGCTCAGATTAAACCGCCACCAGAGCTCCGGCTGCGATGGATCGGCCTGGATTAGCCGTTTCCTGCCCAGACACAATGGACTACACCAGGAAACCAGATCAAACCACGTGCACGTGCGCCTGCCCGGCCTGATGCATGTGTGTGTGCGCGTGCACGCGGGGAGCAAAGAAGCAAGGCCGAAAGGGCCGAAAGCCAACAAAGAAGAAGCAGAGAGGAGCAGCAGGAAGCTGACTAGTCACTTTATCCCTCCGGCCGGCTCGCGGCTCACACATGAAGCCCAAATCAAAGGTTGGAGTCTGGAATTAGCGCCGGGCGGAGGAGGGGGGTCCGAGCGCCGCGGGTCGGGTTTAAAGAGAGTCACAGACCCACCGAGCTGGCTTCACACCGTCTGCGGCGCACACTCGGTTCAGTTCACGTTTCATTTCCTGCTCCGAGTCTCAGACCAGACGTCCGCGTTCGGCGAACAGATTCCAGGAACCGCCGGCGGCCTGAGTTCAGAGGTCAAATCATCCCGCTCTGATCGACCCGGTCCAACACAGGGTAGAAACCGTCCATTCAGGAAGCGTCGTAAATCCCACTCTGAGAAATCTAATTGCAGTCCCAGATTAGATTATTCTCACTTCAAAATAAAATCTAATCCCAGCTTCAAAGCTAGTCCAATCGAAAAACCAGAATTATTGAAGCTCAAAAGTCACAGATGTAAAGACCGGAGTGAACCCGGGAAACTGGAATCCTGTGTGTGTGTGTGTGTGTGTGTGTGTGTGTGTGTGTGTGTGTGTGTGTGTGTGTGTGTGTTCTTGTATTTCTATCCTTGTTGGGGCCAAATGTCCCCACAAGGATAGCAAAACGTGGAACGACGTGCCTTGTGGGGACCTTTTTCCGGTCCTAAGTAGGAGAAACAGTGTTTTCTTGACCATGTTGTTGTTACTGAAAAAAGTAAAAGTGCAAAAACATTTCTTTAGGGTTAGGCTTTGTTGTGGTGTGGGTTAGGGTTAGGGTAAGGGTCAGGGTTAGGGGCTAGACATGAATGGGAGTCAATGGACGGTCCCCACAAGGATAGAAATACAAGACTGAGCGTGTGTGTGTGTGTGTGTGTGTGTGTGTGTGTGTGTGTGTGTGTGTGTGTGTGTGTAAATAAATTAATTTAATTTATTGAAAACGCAAAAGTCCTGCATCCATCCTCCAGCGGTCAAACAGACGACTTGCTGCTCTGAGATTCAGTTGAATTCAATTTTTTTTCATTCTGCTCCAAAAGGGAAGAAACTGATTGAACCCCGTCAGTCTCTTAAAGGGACACTTCCTGTCCTCGTTTCACTCAGAAACAGTAAAGAAGAAGAAGCCCTGAACCCTCGTGGTCCAAATACAGCAACAGGAAGTCCCTGGTTTAATGTCGTCATTACGATTAAAGTTGTCTGGATTTTACTAGATCCTGCATCTCTGATTCCACTGAGTGGACAGACTGAATCTGGAAACCTCAAGCAGGATCCACACTGCTGGTGTCTGTCATGTGACTGATAGACTGATGGACCGATGGACCGGTGGATCGATGGACTGATGGACTGATTGTGTTCTGGTCACCTGAATTATCTACACCTGTTTGAGCTCATTACCTGTATAAAGGACACGTGTCCACACACACACACACACACACACACACACACACACACACACACACACACACACACACACACACACACACACACACACACACCACCTCTCCACAATGGCCAGGACAAGAGAGCTCTGCGAGGACATCAGGGACAAAGCTGTAGACCAGGAGAGGGCTGGATGGACTACAGGATGGTGGGCAGGTGAGGATGAGGGTCAGTCGACGACCATGAGGAAGGTGAGGGGTCAGCCCAGGACCACACCTCAAGACCTGGACCATGACCGGAAGAGAGCAGGGACCACAGACTCCAGGAAAACCATCAGCAACACACTACAGGGTCACGGATTGACATCCTGCAGGACTCACAAGGTCCCCCACTTCAAACCAGCTCCTGTCCAGGCCCGTCTCAGGTTTCTCCAGGACCGTCTGGAGGATCCAGCGGAGGAATGGAAGATGGTCACGTGGTCTGATGAGACCAGAATCAGAATCTGAGAACAACCTCAACACTGCCTCAACCGTCAGGCTTGGAGGTGGAAACATCATTCTCTAGGGCTGCTTTCCAGCAACGGGGGCGGGACCACTGATCCAACCAGGGCAGCCAGGGACAAGGACTGGGTCCGGAAGAACCTCGTCAAGGTCCTGGGGTGGCCGAGCCAGTCCCTGCAGTGGTCTAACCAGTCTCTGGACCAGAACCCTGCAGTGGCCTCATCAGTCTCTAGACCTGGACCCTGCAGTGCTCTCTCCAGTCTCTAGACCTGGACCCTGCAGTGGTCTCTCCAGTCTCTAGACCTGGACCCTGCAGTGGCTGAAAGTCCATGTTGCCCAGTAACAGTCCTGAAAGCTTAAGGATCTGCAGAAGACCTGTATGGAGGAGGGGTCAGAATCCCTGCTGCGGTGAGTGACCCTGGTCCAGAACTCCAGGAACCGTCTGATCCCTGTAACTCAAACACAGGGTTCTTGAACAGGGTTCCTCAGCGTTCTGCGGTCCTGACGGACCAGAAGCTTCTGACAGGAAGCAGAAACTATTGAAAAATCACACAGTGAAGCGTTCTGGATCCTCTCGGCGCTGGGAAAACCTGAATATGTTCAACTCACTGTGTGTGTGTGTGTGTGTGTGTGTGTGTGTGTGTGTGTGTGTGTGTGTGTGTGTGTGTGTGTGTGTGTTTTGATCCGTGTGAGAACGCTTGTCGCTCTGCGTATGCATATATAAGCCTACTATATCCATGTGAATTACAGCAGTGTTCATGTCCTCTCTCTCACTCACACACACACTTTCACACACACACACACACACACACTCACACTCACAGTGAAAAGGCAGAGTCCTTCTTTTCTCTCGCCCTGTTATGCAAATCTCATCAGGCCCTAAAACGCAGTGAGTGAGAATTAAACGTGAATTAAATGAGGCTTGGTCTTTGGGGGCGCAGGCTGTCAATGGGCGTCGCGGCGTCGCCATGGGAGATCCCCACGCCGCTGCCATGCCCGTTATGGCTCTGACGAGACGAGAAGTGACACAAATACCGTGGCCGGCGTTCAATCCAATTATGTGGCGTGGCCCGCCTCAATACCTGCGCCGGCGTCCCGGCATTCATCCGGCGGGGCCGGGCCTAACCTCGCCCCGCCGCGGCGCTCTGGCCTCGGCTCCTCCACGGCCCGGCCGGATTAACCGCCGCTCTGCGGGACCGGGACGCTGGAACAGGCAACTCACTCAGAGCTCCGGGCCACAGCAACTAGACGGCCACTGGGAGGAAGGTGCTGTAAAAGCTGTATGTTAGCAGGAGGAATATGGTCTTTAATTCAGAATTTGGGGGGAGATGCTCTATAATCTGGATGCTAGAGGGAGGAAGATGCTTTTCGGTCTAACTGCTACTTAGCCTTGCTCATGCACATACAGATTAATGTTAATGCCAGTAATCTCTTTCTTGATCAATGAGCTGATTTTCTCTTAGTGACAGTATAACTAAACTAACAGCAGCTCTGTGTGACTAAAGCTAACAGTGTAGCGTGGAGACAGCAGCTCCGGAGTTCTTAAAGGTACAATAATTAAGAAATTTACTATAAAAACAATAAAAAATTATTCCCATTTTTCACCTGACATTGAAGAAACTTTCCCTTTAACAATCCCCCACCCCCAACCAGACACCCCCAGCAGGGGCCTCAGGTAGGGCATTTCATACCTGCTGTGTAAAGGTGACAGTAAAGAGTCCTTGAATAAAGTAAAAGAAGTCTGCTAGTTTGAGGAACTTAATCCTCTTGGAGGTGTCGAGTTTTATCCCCCCCCCCCCCCCCCGGCAGGAGTGGCTGGTCTTAATGTTTTGGCTGATGGGCGTACAGAGGGCGCTCTGTGTGCCGGTGTGTGTGTGTGTGTGTGTGTGTGTGTTTCCTCTGGGTTTCTGACGCGGCGTCCGAAGCACCGGGTCACTTTCTGCTTCCCCACGCCTCCGCTGACAAAACCAGGACGCAAACCAGACCTGACAACCACATCGCCCCCCCCCCCCTCCCCCCCCTCCCCAGGTCCCCCCCGCCCCCAGGTCCCCCCCGCCCCCGGCTTGTGTTTGGTCCCCCGGAGCCCATTTTAACCACAGGCATTTACAAGCTCCCCTCTAAACAACCTGCCAGGTGCCTCCAGCCTCCCGCCGGCGTTCCTGAGGCTCCGCCGTGATCGGAGCCCCGAGAGGGAGCAAAGCAGCGGCGGATGAAGGGAGGGAGGGGCCGTCAGCACGGCGATGCGCCGCGCCGCGCTGAGCTCCCATGACCAATCTGCGGCTAATGAGCATTCAGCGAGCGTGCTCGGCGTCAGCGCCGGCCCTCCGGACTCCCAGGACCGGCCCGTCCTCATATTTGTCAGCGACACGGCTAATCGCCTCGCTCAGGTTTTGCTCTCTTTGTGCGTCCCGAGAGCGGCGGGGACGTTCTCACGCCGCCTGATGAAAATTCATGGCCGCCGACCAGGGAGACTTGCCCCCCTGAGAAGTTCATTTAACGGACTGGAAGCGCCCGCGCCGCACGGCGGCGACAAGGCCGGACAAGACGGAGGGAAAAGAACAACAAACCCAGATACGTTAGGATCTCTGACTTTCAGTCACAGCAGGTTTCAGTTTCAGACTCAAACTTCAGCAACAGTGCCACAACTTGACAGAAAGTTACTAAAAAAACCCACAAAACTTACAAAAGTTCCAAAAAAAAAAAACAACAAAATGCCAGAAACCATAAAAAAACTACAAAAACACACAAAACTTCAAAAAGTTACAGAGAAAACATCAAAAAGTTAAAAAAAAAACTACAATAGTCACAGAATAACTTCAAAAGTGTGCAAGATAACTTCAAAAAGACAAAACAACTTTGAAAGGACACAAAAAAAAAATTAAAAAAACAATTACAAAGTCAAGAAATGACGTGCAGCTGGATGAAGACACAAACCGTGAAAATTCAACAAATTCCAAAGTTCAAGTAGCAAAAAAAAGTGACATAAAAGAGACACAAATTAAGCAATGAAGAGCTACGAAAGTTTACAAAACAACTTCAAACGTGGCAAAAACTGCACAAAATCTTGAATTAACAGAGAGACACCAACAACCAGCAATACAAAATCTATAAAAACACCTGAATTTATTCTTGAAAATTACAAAAAAGGAAAAAAACAAGTTCAAAACAACTAGAAAAAGACACAAACAACTTCAACAAGTTAAAAAAAAATTACAAAATCATTTAAAACAACTTCTAAAAGATGCAAACAATTATATAAACTACAAAAAAGTAAAATGACTACAAAACATCAAAGATTTTCAAAAAATAGAAAGTTACAAAGTAGCAACAAAAGACAAAACTTCAAAAGGAAATGAATCAACTTTTAAAAAGTTACAAAGTAACATTTCTTTAGATACACAAGCAACAAGATAAAGACACAAAACAATGAAAAGACATAAAATTACAGAAAACGATTGAAAAGTTACAAAACTTTGACAAAAAGTAACAAAACAGACACAAATGAACCATGAAAATGAAAACAGCTCCAAAAGTTACAAAACATCTGCAAATTGACACAGAAACAATATTTTAAATTAACTCCAAAGTAACACAAAAAAAAAAACCTTTTCAACAACAAGACAAAGTTCCAAAACAGACACAGAACAAAACGACTCAAACTGGTCAAAAGAGAGGAGAAAACTTCGGTTTCTGAATTTCACTGTCAGACATTTGGTCGCAGAGCTGCAGTGTTCGACCCGCAGCAGCCTGGATGTCGCATTTCACAGCCAGTCACTCAGGGAACAGGTGCATTGTGGGAAGCGGGTCCTCTCCCTCTGTAAGGAGCTTTATCCGCGCAGCCAGATGATGTTTAATGGAAAGTTAATGTGGTTTTAATGCTTGTCGCAGCCCCTCGACAGTGAAGGCCTCACTAATCCGCTCAGAAACACAGCGCCCGGAGGGCCGCGCGGCACTGAAACGCACCGCCACAGTGCCGAGACTGAAGAGCAGGCTGGCTGAGCGGATAACCCCGATTCAAACATGTCGAAATAGCTGAAGGACGCGAAACTATTTGAAAAAGTTTCAAAAACTAAAAAAAAAAAAAAAAAAACACAAAACAATTTCAAAACGTCATAAATGAACTTCAAAGTGACATAAAGCAACTTTAAGATGTTACAGAACAACTTCACAAAGACACAGCAGCTGAAAACAGACACAAAATCACTTTAACAAGTTACAAAGTAACAACAGAAAGACACAAAACCACTTTAAACAGAGAGAAAAACAAGTTCATCAAACAAGGAGCTGCTGAGTTTCTGTTAGATTCTACTGGCAGATTAAGAGATTGATCTAAATCTGAAGACATGATGGACAAAGAGACTCACAGGACCCCAGATTATAGAGCAACTTCCTCCGCTAACGTCTACATTATAGAGCATCTTGATCCACTAACATCAGATTTTGGGCATCTTCCTCCCACTGACCAATGGAACTTCAGCTAGCTAGCTGAGCTAATGCTAATGCTAACACTACAATAAAACAGCCTGTTTAGACACAGAATCTTTACCAGGCAGCGAGTTTCACCTGCAGTAACTGGTTGTTTTCGGACTGATTATCAGAGCTGGCAGCTGACAGCTAGTTAACTAGTTAGCTGTGTGGTTAATGAGGCTTCCTGGTAAAGCTAATGGCCTTAAAATGAGTCTTAACCGGCGTTTAATTCACCAGCAGCTGCCGAGCAGCCGGCCGGCCGGCCCGGCCGACCGCGAGCCCAAATTAGTTCTGCCGGAGCGCGGAGTCCCTCCGGAGAACCATCTGCCGCCCCGCCACACAAAGGAGGGATTTCCTGCAGGAATAAAGTGCAGTGAATGCAGCACGGCCTGCAGGAGGATTTTCTGGTTAAGGTGTCGAGTTTCCCGGCAGATCCGCAGCACATTTCACCACCGGCTCCTTTTGTTGGAGATCAGACGGTTTGGTAACGATTCACCAGATTACTGCCACACACACACACACACACACACACACACACACACACACACACACACACTGACTGAACCGGAAAAACAGATGTTCGGGGTCATTAAGTGAAGTTTATCAGGTTCGGTTACAGAGTCACATCTGAACGTTTCCTGGACTTAATCCCATTCTGGAGATTTATAATTAAAAAAAACAAAACAAAAAAAAGAACGCACGTTTGAAAAATAAATCAAGGTCAATCAGAGCATTTGAAGGTCAGGCAGACAAAATAAATAACAGCCGAACTGAAGACAACATGGAGCTACATGCTAACTGTAAAGTTAAAAAAAGATACATGAGTAAACAAACACAAAACTTTACAATGAAATGATACAAAACAACACAAAATACAAATAACCAGCACGAAACAACATCACAACAAGAAAAACAGGAGAGAGAGCATGAGGAAAAAAACTGAGTGGAGACAAATAAAAGACGATGAAAACACCTGCTGTAACAGCAACACGGGAAATCACCATGAGATGGATGTAAAGCTGCATCACAGGCTTGTCGGCAGCATCTAAATATGTGTGTAAATATAAATAAAGGACATAAACAACGTGTTGACACAGGCAGAGCTGAGCGTGAGGCGTTCAGGGCCAGTCGGTGTTCTGTGAACTCGGTGAGGAACACCGTTCCTGAGATCAAAGGGAACCTCAGCAGAGCCGACTGAGAACACACACACACACACACACACACACACACACACACACACACACACAGTTAAATATGATGACGATGATGTTCCTCTTCCTCCTCCTCCTCCTCCAAACTTCAGCTTCAGTGATGAGAGTTGAACTTGTGTGTGTGTGTGTGTGTGTGTGTGTGTGTGTGTGTGTGTGTGTGTGTGTGTGTGTCGGTATAAAGCCTGTCCCCCGGGCCGTGCGGGAGCATTCCCCCGGGCGTGTCCCTCCTCCTCCGGTCATGATGTTCCAGTGCAGCGGGCTGCCCCCGCCTCTCTACCCGGCTCTGCTGCGTCCCCCGGCGGCCGTGTCGGCGCCGCTCGGCCGCTCTCTGCCCTCCGGCTTCCTGGTGGAGGACCTGCTGCGGCTCAGCCGGCCCGTCGGCTTCATCCAGCGGTCTTTCTCCTGCAGGAGCCCCGCGGAGCTGCTGCCGCTCAGCCCGGCTGCGGGGGCCTCCCCGCGGGCCCCGGGCCCCGGGACCGGCCCCG
Organism: Salarias fasciatus; assembly: GCF_902148845.1. Lineage (NCBI taxonomy): Eukaryota > Metazoa > Chordata > Actinopteri > Blenniiformes > Blenniidae > Salarias > Salarias fasciatus. Next base: position 31,228,141 of record NC_043751.1, read on the forward strand.
GCCCCGGCTCTGGCCCGGAGCGCGGGGCTCCCGGCTCTCCGCTCACCGCCTGCCCCGACTCAGGATGCCTGAAGTTCGGCGTGAGCGCCATCCTGGCCCCGGGCCCCCGGAGCGGTACCGAAGTTTATTATTATTATTATTATTATTATTATTATTATTATTATTATTATTATTAATAATTTTCTCTCATCGGTTGTATTGATTTAATATTTAATCTAGGATTAAATTCAGATTTTCTCATCTCTAATCCACTATAGTTTTAAAGTTTCACTTAGTCATGTATTTTAAAGGTTTTTCCAAATGTGTTAAATGTACATTTTTGCTCTTTTGCTTTTTGTTTTATTTTTTTATTTAATAGTAATCTAATTTCTCTCCCTCTCTCAAGGTTTTTCTTCAGTTGAAATAATCTGTTCTTGTTGAAATGCAGATTATTTTCATATTGTTTCATAATCATTCTGAAAGTATTGATTTATTTGAATCATCATTACAATTAATATTAATAATTTGTGTAATTAAGGACATTAATATAATATAATGTAATATAATGTAATATAATATAATATAATATAATATAATATAATATAATATAATATAATCCCTGAATGTTTTTGGATGTCGGAAGTTGCTGAACTGAGCGAACTTTGACGTTCCTCTCCTCTTCAGCTCCGGACGCGGACCGGAAGTCGTTCCCGCTGCCGTTCTTCGACGGTCTTCATCCCTTCCTCAGAGCTTCTTACCTCTCAGGTTGGTGGTTTGATTCCCCGTCGGATCCTGTTGGGGCTTTTCTTCAAGTAGTCGAACTAAAAACACGATTTGTGTTGAAAAACAAACAATTCTTTAAATTTATTCAAACTGAGGAAGTTTATTTATTTGCCAGATTGTTTTATTTATTTATTTATTTATTTTTTGTGTGAACAAAACCAAAGATTTTGACTTTTTAGTGACTCTGAAGAGACAAAGTTCCCGAGAGGGTCCTGAGCCCCCAGACCCCCCCAGACCCTCCCAGACCTCCAGACCCCTAGACCTCCACAGACCCTCCAAGACTCTACAGACCCTCCCAAAACCCCGCGACCCCCCAGACTCTTTTGATCCCCAGAACCGCTGGACCCTCAGACTCCTCCTAGAACCTCCACAAACCTTCCCAGACCCGGCAGACCGCCCAGACCCTCCCAGACCCTCCCAGACCCCCTGGGGTTCTCAACAAGCCCCCTTAACAGGCCCCAGGAGTCATATGTCGAGAATGCTCTGAAATGGAATTTGTAATGGAATGATCCCCTTCAGGCTGAAATGAGCTCTCTAGCGCCGCCTACTGGAAGGGAAGACGGCCGGTAGGAACACCATGGAGCCATCAGAGGAAAGAGAGGAGCTCAGTGTTGCTGTTCTCTTGATATTGTGGGTTTTATTAGGATTAATATTGATTTTAAACTTGATGGACAGGAGACTCTCTGAGTCTCTGACTCTCTGACTCTCTGAGTCTCTGAGTCTCTGAGTCTGAGGCTCAGAGCTGCTCCTTCGCCCTGCAGGAGAAGCTCTTCTCTGAGTTTTCCACTGATTTCCAAACCATCTGATTTTGACGCAGGAAGTTTCAGAAATGCTGGTTTCACCTTCTGGGTCCAGTAGAACCGGAGAAGACGTGGATGTTCTCTAGTGGAGCCTCCAGACCAGATCCCAGGAGTCACTCCTCTCAGCGCTCGCACAACATTTTCCTCCAAATTCATTCAGTTTGATTCAGAACGCGTTGAAGTGGTTAAATCCCTGCTTCTTCATTGTCAGACTTCAGAATAAAGCCAGATTAGACCAGGGGAGCTGAACGCCGTCTCTCCAGCCTCCAACCCCCACGCTTCTTCTCATTCCTCCAGTTTTACAGAGTTTATCCATCTTACACATCCATCCTCTCCACTCGACTTTTACTTTGAAGGGCTGCCACTTTCTTCTTGAGGCCGATGGAAGGTTTTAGCTCAGTGAGTGGAGGAGAGAGTGTTCTGCGTCCAGGTTCTCCTGTCACACGGTGTGGATTTTATGAGCCGTCAGAGTTTAAACTCCTCTGAAATCCTGTCTTGAAAATGTTTGCTGTCAGTTATAATGGAGCCAGATGGTCTTTCACAAACTCACGCCTCTACTGTCTAAAATAAAAGCCCTGCTGCTCTGAAAACCTCTCAGACTGAAAGAGAAAATATTTTTCTGTCGGAAACATAGATTGTAAATAAATGGATAGACCTTTCGTGACGCCACCCAAAGCGTTCCCAACCGCCGTTCTGAAGACTTCAGGACGTCTCCATATTGAATATTTGAAACCGGATGTAAATGTGATTGGTCCAGTTCGTCCCGTGACCGCATCACGTGGACAGAGGAGGCGCTGAGATAGAGCCATTTATGCAAAACTTTAACTCGGAAAATAAAATCAACAGATGATTTATGTGAAAATCAGAGTCTGGTGAAGCAGCAGGTTGTAGAAACTAGAGACAGAGACTAAATATGTGTATATATGTTCTGAAACCGGGCACTTTGTATGTTTATTTGCACTCTGAAAATCAGCATTTTTGAATGGGCTCTTTTTGAAACCAGCATCATCGCCCCCTGCTGGAATTTCTCTGGAATTGTAGCTTTTTCACACTTATTATCGTCATGTTTTATGAGTGGAGGTTGGTGCTTGGTCGGAAATGATAATTTTTTTATAAACTTCAACCTAAGTTTTGAGCTTTCTGCCAAAGAGAAACCTTTTCTTCCTGAAGGGGTCATGTGACTCTAATGACCTTATGTGGAGGTAGACTGATGACGTCATCCAGCTGAGAGCAGCTGTCAATCGAACTGACCAATCACTGATGAAGAGGAGTTCCTCCTCCTCCTCCTCCTCTGATTCTCTGATGTCGCAATAATTCTTAGTTTTTAATCTTTATCCCTTTTTCTGCTTCATTGTCTGATTTCCAGACTGATTCCCTCACAGCAGCGGATCGCCTGTCAAACTCTGAGCAGCTCACGTAGAAATCCTGGCTTTCCAAATAAAAGACCAGATCTCCTTCAAAATAAAAGTCTTTTTTTCACCCCCCCCCCCCAAAAAAAAAAAAACCTGGTGTGTTAGCTAGGTTAGAGGTGAGCCGGCTTTCAAAATAAAAGACCCAAACTACTTCAAAATAAAAATCATCTTTAATATTGAAAATAACTTTTAAAACCAACACATTGTATAATTACAGGCTGGCCGAGGTTCATGGAGATGTGCCCTGAAACGCCCCTCTAAATATTCTACAGACAGTGTGTGATGGAGCTGATCTCCAGGCTAATGACCTCAACCCAAAGAGAAACATTAATCGAATTGTTCTGCAATAATCTTCAACAATATTTCCTTTACTGACTTCCTGTCTAATCACTGTTAAACTCAACAGAATCGTCCCAGATGTGATAAATATTCATAAACAGATGAGATGCATTTTGGGGCTGTTTCATGTGGATTTTCCAGCTGTGTGTTTTTCTAGGTGTGTGTTCAGGATGTTTTTGAAGGTGCTTCCAGAGTGTTCTCCTGGTATTTTCACACTGTTTTGGGGTCATTTTCAGTCTTTTTAAAGTGTGTGTTCCAGGTGTTTTTTGGCTGTTTTCTGGTGTTGGGGGATTTTTAGGGGACGTTGTGACTTTGAGGGAACGTGGGGTTTCAGGCTGATTTTTCGGAAGTTTCCGGGCGCTGCTGTGTGAGTGAGCGGCCTCTAACGGGTCCGTTTCCGCTCGGCTGAGGGACACACAGTCCGAGGCTGCACGCCTCGTGACGGGCTGCGTGAGGCGCCACCGTGCCGTTTCTTTTCAAGAGTTTGAAGTGTGTTTCAGGTTCCATAGTGGTTCAGAGTGTGTTCAGGTTCCAGAGAGTGTTCAGAGTGTGTTCAGGTTCCAGAACGTTCCGTCACCTGCCCCCTGCTGTCTCCCCTCCAGCCTCATCCCCCATGGTTCCCGTCCCGGGGACGTTCTCGTGGCCCCCGGCCCCCAGAGGCCGCCCCCGCCGGGGGATGCTGCGGCGGGCCGTGTTCTCCGACCTGCAGAGGAAGGCGCTGGAGAGAACCTTCCAGAAACAGAAGTACATCAGCAAACCGGACCGCAAGAGGCTGGCAGGGAAGCTGGGACTGAAGGACTCACAGGTACCACACACACACACACACACACACACAGAGTAAGTATTTGTGTGATGTGTGTTTGTTGCGTGTTTGGTTTGTGCGTTTGTGCTGTGTGATGTCTGTCAGTTGTCTGTTGGTGTTCTGGAGTTTTTTGTGCAGTTGTTGATAATATTGTGTTGTTTAAGTTGCTGTTGATGGACTTGATGATGTTGTTGGTTGATCTTGATGTTGCCAGTTTTGTTGTTCGTAGCTGTTTGTTGTTTTTCATCGTTTGCTGTAGTTTTGTCTTCGTTGTTGTGTGTGAGTTTCATGGTGGACGTTGTTGGTTCTTTCTGTGGTTTATTGGTGTTTCTGCTGTTTGTTGGTGTTTTTGATGAAGTTGATGATGTTAGTTTGTCGTTTTTGTTTTGGGTGTTTTTGGGTTGAATAATGTTGTTGTCGTTGTCGTTTGTGTGTCCAGGTGAAGATCTGGTTCCAGAACCGCAGGATGAAGTGGAGGAACTCCAAAGAGAGAGAGCTGCTGTCCAGCGGCGGCTGCAGGCAGCAGACGCTCCCCACCAAGACCAACCCCCACCCGGACCTCAGCGACGTGGGCGGAGCCTTCCAGCACCGCCTGAGCCCGGAGCCACGCCCACCACTCCACCTGAGCCCAGAGCCACGCCCACCGCTCCACCTGAGCCCGGAGCCACGCCCACCGCTCCACCTGAGCCCAGAGCCACGCCCACCGCTCCGCCTGAGCCCAGAGCCACGCCCACCGCTCCACCTGAGCCCGGAGCCACGCCCACCGCTCCGCCTGAGCCCGGAGCCACGCCCACCACTCCACCTGAGCCCAGAGCCACGCCCACCGCTCCACCTGAGCCCGGAGCCACGCCCACCACTCCGCCTGCAGCATCAGCATCATGCTCCTCATCCTCACAGCAGCCCCTCCGCCTGCGCCTCTTCCTCCTCCTCCTCCTCCTCCTCTTCTCCATCAGCGTCCAGCAAACAGTCCGAGGCCTCCGAGTCAGACAGCGAAGAAATCACTGTGTCATAGGAGGATGAGGGGATGGATGAATGAATGGGTGGATGGTTGGATGGATGGATGGATCGATGAACAGATGAATAAATGAATGGATGGATGATGGTTGAACAGATTGATGGATGAATGGATGGATGGATGGATGGATGGATAACTGTACAGATGGGTGGATGAGTGAACGGATGGATGATGGATGAATGGATGGATGAGCGGATTGATGGATGGATTAACGAATGGATGAATGGATTTATTAACAGATGAATGGATGGATGGGTGAATGTACAGATGGATGGATGGATGACTGTACAGATGGATGGATGAGGGCTGGGAGAATGACTGGATGATGTAGAATCCGGTCTATGTACATATATCTGTGTGGTTTCCTGAGTCCGGGCTCGGTTTTCTCTCTGGACTCAGAAACTCTTTAAACTCGTCACGTTTTCCAAACAGAGGCTGTTTTCTCTATATTTTCTCTAATAAATCTCAAAAAGATTTTCAGCCTTGATGTCATTATTTCACCCATCGGTGACAGAGAATCATTTCCAAGCCTTTTGGTGAAAAACTGCGGTGAACCTGTACAGGTAACGTCTTTCATTGACTGGGAAAAGTTTATTCCATTTTAAAAAACAGAAAAGAGGGAAGCAAGTAAAGGGTAGTTTCAAAAGTAAAGCACAATAAAGCATAAAACCTCTTAACTCATTACTGCCATATTTATTCACTACTCAGTGGAAACACAGGCAAAAGCTCTTTACAACCTCTATACATTAAAAAAAAAAGCACCCACCCCACCAGAAAACTGTTATTATTATACTCAGGATTCATTCAACAACTGCATCAATAATTTATCAATGACTCACCTGAACAAGCAGAAGCCTGAACGCCACTTTTAAAACATAAAACTGTTTTTAGTCAGTTAAAAATGTCACTTTAATTTAGGATGTTAGATAAAGAAAGGAGGTGATTTTAACATCGATCCATCCAACTGGAGAAACACTGGTTTTTCAAGATGGCGGCGTAGGAGACGGTCACGTTCGGGAGAGCTGCTAGGCTAAATCACTGATTCTTTCCACTTTATCCTGAAACCTAACATGAACACTGACAGTTACTTTTTGAGACAGTCCGACGGAAAAACCAAGTACCTGATGATGGGGAGTCAAGCCAGCAGGCTAGCGAGACAAATATGGGTGTTAGCATTACAGCTAACACCGGAGCAGACGCTAGCCTATTAGCACTTGGTGAAGCGGTGGGTGAAATAACAGGCTAACATCTCCAAAGTTATCGACGAAAAGCTCGGCCCACGGTCGGAGCTCTTAATGAAGCATCGAGAAGAGCTAGACAGCCACGATAAGCGCATAACTGAGGCCGAACAGAGGATTTCGGCGTTGGAGGATACCACAGACCCGGTCACAGGAAAACTGAAAGAGCTGGAGAAGAAGGTAATGGAATTGAGTGAGCAGGCCAACGACTTGGAAAACAGAGGGCGACGTAAGACTTTCCGCATCGTCGGCCTTCCAGAAGGGGTTGAAGGAGAAGACCCAACTCAGTTCTTCGAGATTTGGCTCCCAAAAATCCTCAACATTCAGACGAAGTCCGGCCGACTGAAGTTAGAGAGAGCACATCGTACGCTGGCTCCAAAGCCCCCTCCCACCCAGAGACCGCGGCCGGTGCTGGTGAGGTTCCACAATTACCAAGATAAACAGCGGGTAATGAGTGCGGCGAGGGAGATGGGACGGAAGAATCAAGCGCTGAAGTATGGAGACGATACGGTGATGATATTCCAGGACTTTTCGGCATCCGTTCTTCGCAGGAGAAAGGAGTACGATGGCGTGAAGAAACAGCTGAGAGCTCTCGGTGCTGACTACAGGCAAATCTACCCTGCGTCACTGAGAATCACCGATCGCGGATCCACGAGATCCACGAAGATGTTCCACGATCCAGCTGCGGTGGAGAAATTTCTCCAGTCACTGACGGACACCCCCGGTGACGATGAGTAAACATTAATCTTTAAGTTTTTCATCCGGGGCAAACGCTCTGTCACTGTTATTTCATTTCATTTAGCTAAAGTTTTAAGGACTGACAATGACGTGTTTTTCTCTTTATCTGGGGTACGGTGATTTGTAAGATCACTGAGCAGCTGCTCCCGACCTCCCGGATAGATCTTTTTCTTTTGCTGTTAGAAGAGCTGATCACTCGAGCTTCTCTTAGTGTGGGAGAAGGACAGTGTATTTTGTTGTTTTTGCCCATGCTAGGCAAAGTGTACCTTAAAGCTCGTGTCCGGAGTTTCCGTTTGTTTCCAACGTATGTATCATTTTTCAACAGAGCTTAAATGTGTCAGTCTGGTTCGATACTACAATATAATATTAGCATAAAGCAATATAAAAATGTATTTATGAGCCCCGCCTTCGTCTCATAGACCCCCATGTTATCCGAAAAAGCGCCGGTCAGCTTCAGCCAATAGAGTTTGAGCTTCCGCCTTGTCCTGTTGTCAATCAAAGTGTGGAGCAGCCAGAGAGCACGGCCGCTCGCCCAGCAGAGGAGAGTTAGCTCCGCAGCAGCCCCCGCTTACCTCGGATATATCCACTGTCTGCTGAACATCCACCGTAAACAGCTCAACATGGAGGATGCTGTAGGACTCAGAGGCTCTCATTTTCACCCCACAGATAATTCGCGTGCATGATTAAAGGGGCGTGGCTTGTTCGCTCATGAAAGCAGAGGGAGGGTGGAAAAAACCTCTCTCTTTCAAAACTCCGGACACGAGCTTTAAGTACACCGTTCTTTGTTTTTGTTTTTTTATTTGTTGTTGTGTTCTGGTTCTGTTTGGCTCACTCTTTTGTGGATTATCTTGCAGGCGATATGTGTTCAGGCAATATTTCATTTCATAGTCCATATTTATGGTAACTTTGAAGCTGTGCACGTGGGATGTGAATGGTATTCACACACCTGTAAAACGTAAACAAATTCTAATGTATCTTAAAAGGGAATGTGTTGATGTCACTTAGGTGACAGCGAGCATCTGAAACTACAGCAAAGTGGTTTTGGACAGGTTTATTTCTCTTCATTTTCTTGAAGGAGTAGAGGTGTGGCTATTTTGTTCTGGAGAAATCTACCATTCAAACCTTTGGACTGTACCAAGGACGCCACAGGTTGTTATGTAATTGTGAGACGTGTACTTCATGGGGAAGAAATCTCTATAATGAATATCTACAACCCACCTGGACACCCGAGTGATCTTTTAACTACTTCTTTTTCCAAAGTAATAGAACTTAACACCAGAAACAGGTGATTTTAATTGTCATTTAAATCCTATCATAGATAAATCTCCGCCTGGTGGCTCTCCACCTTCTCTTCAGGCAAAAACTATCTCAGCACTTTGTGAAGACCGAGGCTACATAGATGTCTGGAGGGCTCAACACATGGCTGAGAAGGAGTATACTCTTTTTTCAAAAGTGTACAATTCTTATACCAGGATTGATTATCTGTTCCTTCCAAGAATCTTGTTACAATCAGTTATCTCTAGCTCTATAGGAAATACAGTGATTTCGGATCATGCTGCTGTATTCATGCAGTACAATTTCAGGGACCAAGTCAGCCACACTAGACGCTGGAGATTCAACCCTGCCATCCTAACAGACCATAAATTCATATCTTACTTCAAAGCAGAATTTCAGACATTTTTGTCTGTTAATTCAGCTTCCACAACTGACCCCTCACTGCTGTGGGAAACATCTAAAGCCTATTCAAGAGGTCCTATTATATCTTACATGTCCACTAAGAGGCGCCAACAGGAAGAGCAAAAGGAAATCCTGGAATCTAAACTGAAACGTGCAGAGAGAGCTTATGTTGAAAATTCTTCAGTACTGAAGCTCAAAGAGATAACGGCACTTCGCTCCACCTTAAAGGACCTGGATCCTGCTTTTTCAGCTCGTCCAAACCCCATTATTGACATTAACAGGGTAATAGTTTATTTTTGGTGCTAAGTAAAAGTCTCCTCAGTGGAAAATGCGAATCAGCTGCTGCTGGTCAGAGGAGAGTGCGGTGTTGTCTGCGCGGGGGTGGGTCGGGAGAAGAGTGGTGGGGAGGAGTTCAACTTTTGTGACTTACTTAGGTTTGAAGAGTTTCAAACGAGCTGTTTTCTACCCGAAGGGAGGGGACTGAAAAAGATTACTCAGACATGCGTGGATGAAGGCAAATAACATTTTGGGGGTGGTTTTAAAAGGAAATCAACTTTGTGGCATGCTGAAAACCTTAAAAAGTGGATTTTGCATGATATAGGTCCTTTAAATCTACTTTTGACAAAAGACGCAGAAGGTAAAATCAGACTTGCTAGACAAAAAATGTTCGAACATGGGGATAAAGCGGGGAGATATCTATCATACTTGACAAAGAAAAAATCTGACACTCATATTATCTCCTCAGTCATAGATGATATGGGCAAGCAGACCCTTGACACCATTAGCATTAAGAATATATTTAAAAACTTCTATGAAAATTTATATAAATCTGGATTATACACTGATACAACAGAGATTTGTATTTTCCTCCCTTAGCCTTCCTGGTCTATCTGATGACCAGAAGCTCCTATATCTAAGAAGGAAATCCTCGATGCCATTAAGGGTTTGCAATCTGGTAAATCTCCGGGGCCAGACGGACTGAGAAGTGAATTCTATAAGGAGTTTAGTGACTTATTGATTGATCCTCCACTAAATATGTTTAAAGACGCTTTTAAGAAAGGGACATTGCCACAGTCTCTGAGAGAGGCACACATCTCTCTAATTTAAAAAAAGCTAAAACCCCCGAGGACTGTGCATCGTACGGGCCTATCTCTTTGTTGAATGCTGACTTAAAGCTCCTCTCCAAAATTTTAGCAATAACATTAGAAGGCTTACTTCCTACTCTTATAAAAGAGGACCACACTGGGTTTATAAAAGGTCGTAATTCATATAATATTGTGCGTAGACTGCTAAACATAATTCAAGTTTTTCAACAGCAATCTCTGAGTGGTATGGTGCTTTCTCTAGATGCCGAGAAGGCATTCGACCGCGTTGAAATACCATACCTGCTTTACACTTTGCACAAATTTGGCCTAGGTGAAAAATTTCTAGGATGGATAAAGCTACTTTATACCAATCCCCTTTCAGCAGCGCTTACGAATGGACTGTGCTCTGCTAATTTTCCAATTCTAAGGGGCACAAGACAGGGATGTCCCTTATCACCCTTGCTCTTTGACCTGGCAATTGAGCCTCACGCTGAGGTAGTCAGGACAAATTGTAATATTCATGGCCTAACCACTGCCACTCAGCAACATAAGATCACCCTTTACGCAGATGATGTTTTGATTGTTTTGACAGAGCCTGAGGTATCTATCCCAGCCCTTATCGAGACAGTTAATATGTTTGGTGTTTTTTCCGGCTACAGAATAAATTACAGTAAATCAGAAGTGATGCCACTCGGTAATCTGAAACAAATACCCAAAACTCTGTCTCCCTTTCCTTTTAAATGGTCACCAGATGGCTTTGTTTATTTAGGAATACGTATAACACCCTTTTTTGACCAATTATGTAAACCAAATTTTCCACCCATATTTGAACGTATAAGCTTGATCTCCAGAGATGGAATACTCTCCCACTCTCATGGCTAGGACGTGTCGCACTTCTGAAAATGAACATCCTCCCCAGGCTACTTTACCCAGTACAAATGATCCCAGTTTTGTTTCCCCATAAGATCATTAAACAATGAAATAGCTGGTTTGGCTCCTTTATAAGGTCCAAAAAGAAACCACGCCTCAAAATAGGTACTTTGTGTCTTCCCTCTACAAAAGGAGGTGTCGATCTCCCAGACATTAGGAAGTTCCAGCTTAGTGCGCATCTGCGCACTACAGCTGACTGGGTGGATAATAACTCCACATCTTTATGGGTGGATCTGGAAGGTTCAATGTCCAAATACCTGTTGATTAATCTTTTGTTTATCAGGAAGGGCACATTTTTGAAATCTGCTTGTGCTAACCCAATTATAGTCTCATCAGTTAAGGCTTGGCGTGTCATAAGGAAATTAGAGGGTAGATCTCAATAAGCTTCGGTTTTCACTCCGGTATGTGACAATCCTGATTTCCCTCCTGGAATAATGGACAATAATTTCCGGTCTTGGGCAGATAAAGGCATATCTTCTTTACATAAACTTCTGGATGGTTCTGCCATTATGTCTTTTAGTCAATTGAAAAGAAAATATGGAATTCAACAACAAGATTTCTTTCGTTAATTGCAAGTAAGAGACTTTGTCTTAAGGGATACCACAATTTTTCAGTGCCAAAATATCTCACATCTAGAGAAACACCTCTTTTTACAAGAATCTGGCAAATCTATAAGCTATTTCTATCATATCCTTAAGGGGTATAACACCACAAATACTGACTCTCTGAAAGGCTTGTGGGAAAGAGAACTCAGTGCTAAGATAACTGATGACTGGAGTGATGCTTGGAACAATGCAAAAACGCTGAGTGTCTGCAATCGAGTGAGAGCTATGCAACTTAAGATCTTACACAGAGCCCATATATCTCCCGCGCAACTCCACAAATTCAATTCTAATTCATCTCCATGGTGCCCCAAATGCAAAATTGAAGTTGGTGGTCTCTCGCATTGTCTGTGGCATTGTAGAAAACTAAAGCAATTTTGGCAGGTTATAAGACAGGAAGTTAGCAACATTTTGTCTATCAATAGTAATAACAACCCCTTGCATCTGCTACTTGGCATTCCTGACATTTCCATCTGTGACAAATATAAAAGAAAACTTTATGAGATACTTGCTTTTTGTGCTAGAAAAAGTATTCTTTTGTTATGGATAACAGATAAAGTTCCATCTAAGGCTCAATGGCAAAGGAATATGTTCAACTGGACTACCTGGCATGTAAACTGCACAGCAAGGATGATGTTTTTCGTAAAATATGGGCACCTTTTCTATCACATATTGGTTTGAATATTTCTTCCATTCTCACAAGAGGGTTCACGTTATAATTTTGTATGCTCTGTCTCGAAGACATCCCACCACCTAACTGACATATTTCTCCGTTGGAGTTTTTGTTTTATTTATATATATATATATATATATATATATATATATATATATATATATATATATATATATATATGTATGTATATATATATATATATATATATATATATATATATATATATATATGTGTATATATATATATATATATATATATATATATATATATATATATATGCGTGTGTGTGTGTGTGTGTGTGTGTGTGTGTATATACACACTTATTATTTATTTAGTTTATTTATTTACTTCTATCGATTTCATTTCTCCAAATATGTCACATATAACAGCATACCCGCTTCCTATTTTGCTATATTTTTCCTCATTTAACTACGGTATCTATGCTGGATGTGATTCCTGAATCTCTTGCCTGTACAAAGTTGAACGTGTATGTGAGCCTGATGTTCAATTGTTCATTCTTGCTTTGTTGTATGTATTTTTTATGTTATAACTTGAAAATTTAATAAAAAGATTGAAAAAAAAAAAACTGCAGAAACACTGAAGCAGAAAATATTCTTCACTGCAGGCGAGTCAGAACAAAGTCTCTGGAAAAAGAGCTGCAGTCAAAAACCTGGGAGGCAGAGTATGAAGAAAAACACACTAATCAGGCTGATCGCTGATGATACTTTCATCAATATATTTAAGCAACTATATGATAAACACTGCCCAATCAGACAGTACGGCAGGAAAGTAAGGCATGGTAATCAGTGGATCACAAAGGGATTGATAAATGCATGTAAAAACAAAAAGAGAGTTTATAGAACATAGAACTACTGAGGCAGAAAATAAATACAAGAAATATAAAAATTAACCAATATAATGAGAACATGTGAGGAGGACTATTACAGTAAAATACAAGAAAATAAAGTAAAACTAAAGGTGTAGCTGCCAAGGAATCAATTTACATTCATACACAAAGTAACAAAGTAAGTTCTGAGAAACAGACATTTCCAACACAATGAAATGAAAGAGAAACGCCGTTCTGCTGCGAGCAGTGTGGACGTTTGTCCATGTTGCTTAAAGAACGGAATTTCTGTTTGAAGAAATGAGGCGAAACAGAGGAGATGAACTGGAACTGTGGCGGAAAAATCTAACGGCTGATTTCTGGAGACGTGACGGGAAAGACCCTGATGTGAAACTAGGAAAACAGAGCTTTCAAAATAAGAGATTTAGCTTTATAATTACTGTGAGAGAGCGTAGTGTTTGACCAGACGATGGCGCTGTGTACACACAAACACACACACACACACACACACACACACACACACACACACACAAGCTTCTCCTTTTTCCTCACAGTAAATATAATATTTTTATGCGTTTAATCAGAAAAGATATTTTATTTGTTTTTTTTCCCATCAATGAAAAAACTCAAAAACCTTTCTGAAGACTAAACTTCAGCTCAGATCAGAGGATCAAAGCTCAAATCATTCTACAAAATGCGCGTGTGTGTGTGTGTGTGTGTGTGTGTGTGTGTGTGTGTGTCTGAGTGGATTACCGTGTCTCACTGTGTACCACTGAGTGTTTTGTCATATCTGGTACTTCATCGTGTTGCTGTTTTATTGCTCCAGGTGTGTGTTATTGTGTAATTGTGTATCGTGGTCAGTGTGTGTGTGTGTGTGTATGTGTGTGAGCGGAGCCTTGCATGATGTCTCTGATCTTCTGGACGTCTCTCTGCAGAGCTTCGTTGTCCGGGTCGATCTTCAGGGCCGTCTGAAAATCCTGCAGTCCTGAAAACCAGTTGCAGAGAGACCAAGACGTTCAGTGAGACTGAAAACAAACTCCGAGCCGGTCCCGTCAAGTCCTGAGTCCAGTTCCAGTCGCAGACCAAACTAGTCCCCAACAGGACCAGAAAGTTCCCAATGAGAACAAGAAAATGTCCTTTAAAACCTCAAACAAGTGTCTGATCTTGAGAACCAGCAAGACCCACATGAGACAAAATCATGTCAAGACCCGAGAATTCCAAGATAGTAGTCAAGATGTCGTCAACATCCACGTCAGACCTGAAGCAAGTCCCGGTCAACCCTCCAGTCAAGCTCCAACTCAAGACTGACTAACGCCAGTAAGGCCCCAGGCAGGTACCAAACCCTGATCCCACATGAAGATCGGCAAGTTTGTCATCATCGCCATCAGAACCAACGAGTCCTGTGTCAACGGGTCAATGTTCTGAGACGAGGGGTTCAAACAACTCCCACCGCTCGTCACAAGTCAAGTCTAACGACTCCCATTCAACTCAAGACTCAGAAAGTGACCTCAAGCTGAGAACCAGTCAAATCACAGGCAAAGTTCCCAGTCTAAACTCACTCCAGGACCAAGAGCCAACAAGTCCAAACAAAGTCCCAACTGAGATCTCACGTTAGGACCGAAACGAGAAGACATACCAGTCGATGGTCACGAATTAGAACCAACAAGACCAAACAGTCGGTGGCGAAGTCAGGGCCAACGAATCCAAATTCAAAAACCCGTTATCACCGGAAACATAAATCAGTCAAATCCCTGAAAGTCCCACATACAAATCCAGAGTCGGACTGCTCTGGATCGGAAAGTCACATGAGCCGCTGAGGTCTCCTCGTCAAACGCCCGAACCTTCGGCGTAGAGCTGCAGCTGGCAGAAAGCCGAGCCCCGGCGGACGCTGGCCCGGACTCTGGCGGCCGCGTTAGCAGCAACAGGAGGAGTCAGCAGCTGGAGTGCCTGCAGCAACAGGAGAGAGCAGAACACAACTGGCAACGGCAACGGCGCTGGACAACTTCATCCTGGAGCGCTTTCTGCCTGAGCTGCTGTAGTTCAGACTGACGAGACGCTCCTTCAAACTGATCTGAACTCCTGTCAGGCCGACGCTAAGCCTGTTAGATTGTTGTAAAACTATCCTGGAAGAACTATCCTGCTTCGGAGAGTCCAGCGGTGGCGGTATAAAGAGGTTCTGCGTGGCGTTTGGAATGGAGGGACCATGCTTGAGTGGAATCCGACCTGAGAGGCGTCCTCCACGACTTTGTGCAGATTGCCTAGCTTCAGGTGACACGCGGCTCTGTTGGAATACAGCGCCGGGATCTTTGAGTTCAGCCTGATGGCCAGGTTGTAGGCGTTCACCGCACCGTGGTAATCCCCCGCCGTGAAGCGCTTGCTGAAATGGGAAGTCAGATGGGATGGGTTGGGATCGGGGGAAGAGGAGCGCCGCTCACAGCCTTCAGATCGGCCTGTACTTACTCTCCTTTCTCCTTCAGCCAGTCGGGGTTCCTCTCTGCCTCCGTCAGGTCCTGCAGCTGCTCCACATCTGCGCCGAGCGCTCGCCGGGCCTCGGCTTGCTTCTGCAGCCACTAGTCAGAGACGAGAAGCTCCTCAAGACGTTCGCTTTTCCTCCCAAAGCGTGACGCTCGTCCGCTCACCTCCTCCTCCTCGGCCACTCTGGACTCTCGCAGCGCCGTGGGGAAAACCCTCGGGGTGAAGCTGACCTGGATGTTTCCTCTGGATCTGGGAGGAGGAAGCTCGGCGGCGTTCTTCTGGACCTTCGTGTTGCAGCTTCCTGGAGTAAAGTACAGATGAAGAGGTCCTGGCTGCCGATCTGCTTCTGCTTACATGGAAATTAAAGCTAATAAAACCTTTCACCTTGAAAACACGAGCTCAGCAAGACTCAGGCTGGGTTTATGACAATTCAAGTGAAAACGCATCATTCCTGTGATTGTGTCTCAGTAAAAATTCGAGTTTACATACAATCCTTCAAAAACCACGTCCGTTGATGATTTTTGCAGAAACACTGATCAATGGAAAAAATGTTTCAGTGAAAACGTGAAAGTTTTCTGGAACGAAAAAGAAACAACAAAACGTTTTCACTGAAATCCTCTCCTCTCCTGGTTTGACTCCTCCCCTGTCCTCTCCTGGTGTGACTCCTCCCCTGTCCTCTCCTGGTGTGACTCCTCCCCTGTCCTCACCTGGTTTGACTCCTCCCCTGTCCTCTCCTGGTGTGACTCCTCCTCTGTCCTCTCCTGGTGTGACTCCTCCCCTGTCCTCTCCTGGTGTGACTCCTCCCCTGTCCTCACCTGGTTTGACTCCTCCCCTGTCCTCTCCTGGTGTGACTCCTCCTCTGTCCTCTCCTGGTGTGACTCCTCCCCTGTCCTCTCCTGGTGTGACTCCTCCTCTGTCCTCACCTGGTGTGACTCCTCCCCTGTCCTCTCCTGGTGTGACTCCTCCCCTGTCCTCTCCTGGTTTGACTCCTCCTCTGTCCTCACCTGGTGTGACTCCTCCTCTGTCCTCACCTGGTGTGACTCCTCCCCTGTCCTCTCCTGGTGTGACTCCTCCCCTGTCCTCTCCTGGTGTGACTCCTCCCCTGTCCTCTCCTGGTTTGACTCCTCCTCTGTCCTCACCTGGTGTGACTCCTCCCGTCACTCGTCTCTCCTCTCGTCTGTCCTTCAGTCTCTGCTGCCAGGCCTCCAGCTCCTCTGAGGTCTTCTGTCTCTCCACCTCCTTCATCTTCTGGATGTTCTCTCGTTCCTCCTGCTCCAGCTGTCACACACACACACACACACACACACACACACACACACACACACACACACACGTGTCACATGTGTCTGCCAGTGGCTCCTGTCGGTGTGTGTGGACTTCCTGGAGGCGTCACCTTCATGGTGGTCTGCAGGGTGAACTTCCTCTCCGCCTGCCGCCTCTCGGCCTTCTGCTTGTCCTCCGAGGAAACCTTCTCCTGATGCTTCTGCAGCGCTCTCCGTCTGACCTCCTGCTTCTGCTCTTTATCAACTGGAAGCATTTTAATCAGAAACATGGACTTCATTCAGATGGACTCCATTGTCATGGACCGTCTCAGTCACATCCATTCCATCAGCCACACAGTGCAACAAGCAGAGGGACTTCAGTGTTTACGGCTGTTTTACTGCTGTGAACGCAGAAAAGAAGGACGTAGTAGTCATGGCTTCCTTTCTACATGCAAGAGCCCGAGTCCTGAGTTTTGGGTCGCTGCTGCAAAGTCAGCTTGAAGACATTCAGAAACAGAAACGACAAAGAAACTATTTGACAAAAGATGAATGAAACCGCTTCTTCTGCAGCTCTGAACACCACACTAGCTTCAAGGCTAACTTCCTTAGCTTCAACGCTAACCTGTTCAGCTTCAAAGCTAATTTCCTTCGCTTCAACGCTAACCTGTTTCACTTCAAGGCTATCTTCCTGAGCTTCAAGGCTAACTTCTTTAGCTTCAAGGCTCACTTCCTCAGCTAAAAGGCTAACCTGTTTCACTTTAAGGCTATCTTCCTGAGCTTCAAGGCTAAATTGTTTTGCTCCAAGGCTAACTTCTTTAGCTTCAAGGCTAACTTCTTTAGCTTCATGGATAACTTCCTTAGCTTCAAGGCTAACCTGTTTCACTTCAAGACACAATAGTAAACAGTAGTTCTGCTCATGCTCAATAGATGGAAAGTAGGAACAATGTTTTCCTCCAAAGTGTCATGACTCCCAGTCCAGATTCTTCTGGTCCTGGTCCTGGTCCTGGTCTCAGTCTAGATTCTCCTGGACTTGGTAGTTTTACAGTCACCATAGTCACCAGTTATGATGTTTTCAGGGTTTCTGCTGTTTCTTTGGACGTCGCTTCTGAAGTGTATAAATGTGAAACTTCTCTTGAAGAAAAATACTAAAACGATGCCAGGAATGCTGTCGTGTAAAGGGGGCCTTATGGTGTCCAGATCCGGCTGAGTTTCCATCTAAATATCAAGAATAAATCAGTCCAAATCAATCAAAAACATCCCAAATCACAACCTCTGTGAGAAGACGTCTTGAAAACAAGAAAACGGGGTTAGGGCTTTTAGGGTTTTAGAATTATGTACAAGTAGTAATATTATAGCCTACTTTACACCATGTTATGGATTTTAGTTAAAATGTTCTTACTTTCACCGTGATTAAAAAGTTCTTCTAGCTACTTCACTTTCGATTTTTAAATTATTTAATTGTAATTATATTTAAGTACAAACTAACCCATAGAATGTACTTCATGAGGAGCGGTAACTTTGTAATTATCTCGTAATTCTCAGTAGCTGCAAAGCGCTGAGACTCACGGGACGTTTTCATGAGGTCCTCCCAGACCCGCTCGGTCTTCTTGGGTAAATTGAAGAGCGCGACTCCGTTTCCCAGCTTGGCCGAGCTCCTGTGGTCCAAGACAGGCTCGTAAAGGAACGCCTCGAACAGGTACGGCGGGAAATGCACCTGAACGCAACACAGGAAACACACACTGCAACCAGCACCTGAACGCAACACAGGAAACACACACTGCAACCAGCACCTGAACGCAACACAGTGAACACACACACACACACACACACACACACACACACACACACACACACACACACACACACACACACACACACACACACACACACACAGCCTGGCTGTCAGGAGACACTTGGCCTCTCGGGGTTCACCTTCAGGTACTCCTCCGTACACAGGACATCCACCATGTCGGCTCGGGCCCCCTTCAGAGGGACGCTGATGTGGACCGTGGAGTCGGTCTGACTCCAGCAGAAGTCTGAAACCAGCAGCGGCATCCTGGAGCCCGGTCTGCGGCCCCCAGCTCCGCACCGACCCGCTCAAAAGGCGTAAAATCCCCCAAAACACGAAGCTGAACGAAGGCTTGAACGCACCACAGGTTCCGAACGGCAGCGGCGCGTCGCGTTGCCACGGTGACACAATGATGCGTTCACGGAATTGGGACATATCTGTATCAACCATCTCGACCAAAATCATCCAAAAATTGACTTAATCCTTAGTTCAATAAATAACCTTTTTCTAATGTGAATAGCATTTAAATTTAATACTGAGGATATAAAATAATAAACTTCAACAACCCGTAAACTAGTATCAGATCTTGAAAGAGCTTGAAAATATAATTAAAAGGGCTTAAACATACAATATTGTTATCCATGACATGATGAAAGGCACATCTTCACAAGAATAAAGTGCTGTAGTTTTAATGAAGGACGATTCTATTAAACTGAAATGACACAAAAGCTAAAAAAAATCAGAATCAGAAATCAGAATCAGAATCAGAAAGATTTTACTGGCTGGGTTTTGTCAACAAACTAGGAATTTCACTCCAGTTAGCCGCGCTCTCAGCTGGATACACAGATGAATACCGAAAGGATAAATACACAAAAGGACAAGGGACACAAATCAAATTAAATCAGTTAAATTAAGGTTGGCTACTGAGAAAAATAGATACCCGAAGAAGAAAGGCATGACATTAACAATAAGAATGTACAAGTACTTACAATAAAAACAGATCAACTAAAACCTCAAAAAATAAATACCCAAAGAAAGGCATAACATTAACAATAAGAATATACAAGTACTTACAATAAAAAAAACAGATAAAACTGAAACCTCAAGAATATACTTACAATAAGAAGAATTGTACTTACAATAAAACAGATAAAAACTAAAATCTCAAGACTATATCACATTTATATGGCAAAAAATGTGCAGGTGGCAGGTTATGAGAAGGAGTATCAGTTATCCTGAGACTCAGAGTCATTTAGAGTTCATCAGGGTTACGGCCTGGGGGAAGAAACTGTTCCTGTGTCTGGTGGTTCTGGCCTGCAGAGTTCTGTAACGCCTGCCAGACGGCAGGAGCTTGAAGAGGGTCTGAGCAGGGTGTGAAGGGTCGGCAGAGATGTCACCAGCCCTCTTCCTGACCCTGGAGTGATACAGGTCCTGGACAGAGGGCAGGCTGGTCCCGATTATTCTCTTTGCTGACCTGATTATTCTTTGTAGCCTGTCCTGTCCTGTTTGGTGGCCGAACCAAACCAGACAGTGACGGAGGTGCAGAGGACAGACTGGATGATGGCCATTTAAAAAATGATCAGCAGCTCCTGGGGCAGGTTATACTTCCTGAGCTGTCGCAGGAAGTATAACCTCTGCTGAGCCTTTTTCCTCACAGCGTCTATGTAGGGGGTCCACTTCAGGTCTCGGGAGATTGTAGAATCCAAGAACCTGAAGGTGTCCACCGTAGCCACTGTGTTGCTGAGGATGGTGAGGGGGGCAAGTGTCGTGGGGTTCCTGCTGAAATCCACTGTCATCTCCACAGTCTTCAAAATGTCTCCAAAAGTCTGAAGTTTGTGCTCACTGCACCACCATGTGGATCAAAGTTACCTTACAAGACTCCCGTGTGTTTTAACTTCTGGCCCAGGTTCATTTTAAATTCTATCACCCACTTCCAAAAGTATATTTACTTTAGAAAACCTTTCATGATATTGTATGGATCATATATCTACTTACTGATGTTCCTTATTGACCTTGTCTGTATGTTTTTCTCACTTCAGCTGTGATTGTAACACTTTTCTTTTACATGTGATTGTGTCTCATTTTATTCTCTGAAGCTTAACGTGCGAGGAACGATTGGTTGAGTGAATAGCTTTCATTGTGTGTTTTTCTGTTTGTCCTGTGATGGATGAAACACTGAAAACATGCACCGTGCCTTTGAAGGCGCGTTCATCACATTTATCAGGTTATCGGGTAACCAGTTAGTTATTGTTCCTTTTACCCAGAGCCATAAACATGGAGGATAACTAACGATACTTGTTATCGCAGCTCATGGCAGATTGCAGTATTGACTGATCACGGTGGGTCAGCAGCTGGATGCAGCGGCGCCAACACAACATCTGGACTCTCATTGTAAACTCACACAGAACACTTTCTCAGCTAAAATATGGAGAATGTTACTGTGTCGTGTGTCGCTTCTTCCACGAACTACATTTAAACAGTCAACTTCAAAGCGATCTGTTTCAGATTCTTCCCTCAGACGAGCGTTCGTGTTGGTACTTCCTGTGTCCTTCGTCGACTTGTTGCTGGATGAGCTGATTAAACTTCTTTCAGATGATAAAGCCAAACATTACCTCCTGCTCAGTCCAGAATTAACCAAACACCTGAAAAATACCAAAATATAGCTCCTCTGGAAGAGGACCTCTAACTCTCAGATATCTATACGAGGACCCCAAACTCCCAGACCTCTAGAAGAGGACCTCAAAGTCTCAGACTTCTGGTAAAGGACCTCATACTGTCAGACCTCTGGAAGAGTTCCTGGAACCTTCAGACCTCTTTTAGAGGACCTGAGCTCGTTGAGGGGGGTGATTTAAAAAGCGGCTCTTCCGAGGAAAACTCAGGAGTTGTTTCATAACTCGATGCTCTGCAGCATTTTTTTCTCAGTAACTGAAACGGAACATTTCCTCGTTGCAGGAGGGAGCGGAGCGCTGCCCTTCCTGAATCTGCTCTTCGTCTCCTGAGGTCCCGAAGCGTGGTTCAGCTTCGGTTCGTGGCCCGGATGAAGACGTGGAGCCGCTGCAGGGAGGAGGTCCGGTGGACGGGCCGATCCAGTATATTGCTCATTAAGCAACGGTATCTCTGCTTGTTAAAATGCGAGGCCGCAACATTTTACAACCACGAGCGACATGTTTATCACTTTCACCATCACCCGCAAGGTCACTCAGGAAACCTTTACTCAGAAAGGGAAAAAAACGTGGTTATTTGAATCAGCTGTCATTCCTCTGTCTGGGATGATTCGGACGGGCGGCAGCAGCTTTCTCAACTGTCCAGGATGGATAAACACTTATCAGTTTACAGAGGACGGATCCCCGAGTGAAAACTCACCACCGAGGTGGGCACAGTGCTGTTCACAGAGCTTTATCTTTACCGAGGGCCTGTGGTCGAGGCTGGGGGAGCCGGTGAGGGAGGGGCGCCATGCGTCCCGCTGTGTTTGTGCTGATTATCTGATCGGGACAGAAAACACAGCGCCGATCGTTTCCCAGCAGCAAAGTTATAAATAGATCGACAAACGAGCCAAAGACTGGAAACCTTTGGAAATCCAGGAGGAGTCCAGAAAGAAGCCTGATGATAAAAAAACCTCCCACACATGTTGATATGCACATAAAAACTCTTAAGTAACTCTGCACTGTCATCGTGTTCATTTGATTTGTCAATAATTAATCACTAAACTCTTGTTGTGTTAGTTAGAAAATAACTTTTTTTTCTGAACTCATGAGGAAAGAAACTGTTCTACTGAAGAAAGAAAGAAAACTCCCCAACCTCAGATAGAGGGCCTCAAACTCCTCTGGGAGAGGACCTCAAATGCCTCTGATAGATTAGCTCAAATGTCCAGATCTCTGGTACAGAGGACCTCAAACTCAAAGACCTCTGGCAGAGGAGCTCAAACTCCCCTGGTGGAGCTTAAACTCCTCTGGGAGAGGACCTGAAATGCCTCTGATAGATTAGCTAAAATGTCCACACCTCTGGTATAGAGGACCTCAAACTCAAAGACCTCTGGTGGAGGAGCTCAAACTTCCAGACCTCAGGTAGAGGACCTGAAACTCCCCTGGTAGAGGACCTGAAACTCCCCTGGTAGAGGACCTGAAACTCCCCTGGTAGAGGACCTGAAATTCCCCTGGTAGAGGACCTGAAACTCCCCTGGTAGAGGACCTGAAACTCCCCTGGTAGAGGATGGTTCTAGTGATGACAGAAAAGACAGAAGGTCTAAAAGCTGTGGAAGAAATTCCCAGAAAGTTGTAGAATCGATGGACCAAGATGATCCACACCTAATCTGGATATTTTGGTTCAACCAGCCATTTTCTGACAGATGCCACCTGGAGCTACGTGTGAGACATTGTCTAAAGAAACCACGCAGCTTGGACTGTTGGGCAGAATGGGATGATAAAGGTTGCGCTTTGTCATTGTGTGTGTTTATGTAACCACAAGTGGTAATAAATAACAATACACTCCGTGAGCTCGTTATCTCCCAACTCTTTGAAGTTTTCCTTTATAACCTGATGGTCTCAGCCAATATCAGCACGCTGCTCAGATATGAAGCAGCATGGAGATAAGATCACAAAAGGCAGGGTGAAACACCCACTGTATAGAAACTGTAACATAAACATAAAGAGTGTCCTATGCGTCTGGCGTGTTGTTCCACGTGAGGCTGAACACCGTGTCCTTCTCACAAAAACTGCACAAGACTGATTGATCATCCAGCAGGAGGTGAACGGTGGTGAACTCCTGCTCACCTCAGCTCTTATCTGTGACGGCTGGTTACTTCGGTCTGAAATTATGCTCTGCTGAGTCAAGAACCAACAGAAATTTGAGTTCAGCACAGGAAAATCCTTCTTTTTCTCTTTTTAAGAAGTCAGTCAGCCAGTCCGATAGTTCGAGGGTCAGTCAACCTGGCAACTGACCAACGGATCGATCAACTCACCGACCGACCGACTGATCCACAGACCAACTGACCGGCCAACTGATCAACTGACTGACGGACTGGCCAACTCACCGACCAACTGACTGATCGACTTTCCGACCGACCGAACAGAAAATTAACAAACCAACCGGTCGAACGTCTTTACTGCTCCTCATTTCTGTAGAACAGCTGGGAACATTTCAGTCGCTCAGCATTTGCCCCTTCGTCAGCTGGAACTCCCAAGCCTCTTGACATGTTCTACTCTAGTTAACCAGGAAGTCATGTAACAAGAAACATTTCCACTGTAAGTTCAGAGGAGAGTCGCAGCCTCATATCATCATATCACCCACTCACTATGAGCTCTATTAGCACCACTTTAAGGATGAAATGTACCACAATTAAACAAACTGATGAAGACAACATTGTTTCTCACAAATGAGAGGTAGTGATCACGGCAGATTAAAGTTTTGTTTAAAGCTGCTATTAAAGCCAGGAGTGACTGGGGTAAAGTTTCAGAGATCTGTAGTAACCTCAAGGTTGAGTGACTGCGGTTCATGTTTCGTAACAGCCCTCTGCTCACGACCATCGCCTTTTTACAGCTGTGCCACCATAAAGACGACCTTCATAAAAGAAAATTGCTCCTCCGTTAAATTCTAAGCTCAGTGGAAAACAGATCAGCGAGTACAGACGATGATGGAAATTCAACCACCTCAGCCCATAATTTACACTTTAAACCTGCATACAGTTGGCTTAATAAAGAGAAAACAATGGAATCTGTCCATTTTCATGGCTTTGGTTGATATTATATTCACCTATATTAGAATAGAATAGAATAGAATAGAATAGAATAGAATAGAATAGAATAGAATAGAATACTTTAATAATCCCAGGTGGAAATTCTTTATGATTTGTTGACTTTAATATCATCAGGTGCCTACAATTTAACTCCAATTTGTCTACAATCGCAGTGAATGCACAGCCCTGTATGTACAGTATATCGGAATACAAACTGCCATTTTTTCTTTGTTGCTCAGTCTTCAGTCAGTCCGTGCTCTGTTTTTGTTCAACTTCTGCAGGTCTTTGTAGGCCCTTCGTTGATTTGTTGGTGGTCGCTGGTCATTCTTCAGTGTGTCTGTTCCTTGATTCTGGTCAGTCCTTGGTTAATCTTTGGTTTGACTCTGATCAGTGTCTAAGTTTTTTGTTAGTCCTTGGTTGGTCACTCTCTTTTTGGTCTTTGGTTGGTATTATGCCAACGTTTGGTTGGTGTTAGGTTAGTCTTTGGTTATTCACTGGCCAGTCTTTGGTTGGTATTGGACTAGCTTGTGGTTGGTATTGGGCCAGCCTTTTGTTGGTATTGCACTATTCTTTGGTTGGTATTAAGTTAGATTTTGGTTGTGATTAGCTTAGTCTTTTCGTGGTTGGTCGGTATTGGGCCAGTCTTCAGTTGGTATTAAGCAGTGGTGTGCATTCAGGGGCAATAGAGCTAGCACTGCTAGTCCTGTCAAAAATATTTTTTTCTTCTCCAGCATTTAAAGGTCATTGTGAAATGTGCCTGGTGTCATACTTGTTCAGTATGCACCTTAATCCAGAATACGGATGGTTATCGTAGCTCCGTCCCTCTGCTGGGGCCAGCAGCAGTTTCACTGCTAGCCCTGGATCAAAGCTGGACGCTGCTGTTGGGTTGTGTAACGCTGAGTGACCGTATCACTGACTAGATTTTGTCACTGCTGGCCCTGACTGCAACACCACCGCACGCTCTGGTAGTATGTCGGTCTTTAATTGAACTTTGGATGATTCTTTATCTTTCTCTCTTTCTGTCCCTGCTCTCTGAGCGTTTCCGTCCCGGTCCTGTCCGGCAGCCATGCCGGATGCCAGCTTTAAATAAAGGCAGCAGCAGGAGGAGACTCAGTCTCGTCCTGCTGCTAACATTAAAATCTGTTCGGATAGTAAAAGGCTACAATCATACAATATTGCACGCCCCAGCTGCCGAACAGGACAAGGGATAAAAAAAAAAATAAAAAAAAAAAGAACTTTGGATGCTGTGTGATCAGTCCTTAGTTTGCCGTCAGTTTGTTTGTTGAATCACACCAAGATCAGAAGACAAGTGTACCCCCATGTCTGTGGTGTTCATCCAGTTTACAATTATTTGAATGATATTACTTCAGTAATGATGGAAAATGATAGGAACAAACTAATAAAAATAAATTACAATAAAACTCTATATTCTGTAACTTTTTATAATTGAATATTTGATGTAAAAAATTGAAATAAGAAAAAATAAGAAAAGTACAGAGAGGTTTGTAATGCATTGAAATGTAAAATATCTAATACTTTACATTCTAATGAAAAAAAAAATATTGAAAACTGCAGTAGCGGAAAGAAAAGTTTATAAAACATATTTTAAATAGAATACAAGTCAATATAAACTTGAAGAGTAGCTAGGTTTAGGAAAAGGTGATCATGTAATAAAGCAGTTGTAAACCAGAATGACTCAGTTTGAGAGTGTGTGTGTGTGTGTGTGTGTGTGTGTGTGTGTGTGTGTGTGTGTGTGTGTGTGTGTGTGTGTGTGTGTCCTCTGAGCCTTCCTAAAGTTAATGAGTAGCAGTGAGTGGGCGGAGTCACACCACCTGTGGCTTCATATACTGCAGCCTCACCTGCAGCGCTGCATCCCATCCAGTCACGGGCAGATTGGCATCATGGGTAAGCAAGGCTTCTACGTCAGCAAGGCATTGGCCGTCGTGTTCATCGTGCTGGGGTTGGGGGCCTTGGCCACCATCATCGCCCTGTCGGTGGTCTACGCTCAGGAAATGAACAGGAACACGAATGGAGGGACGAATGGAGGGACGGGGACCACCACCACCACCAAGCCCCCCGTCACCAGCAACCGCCCCGTCACCACCAATCCCCCCGTCACCAGCAACCGCCCCGTCACCACCAATCCCCCCGTCACCAGCAACCGCCCCGTCACCACGGCGGCCCCCTCCAACGAACCCTGGGACCAGTACCGACTGCCCAAGAGCCTGGAGCCCACCCACTACAGCGTGACCCTGCACCCCCGGCTCAAAGCACAGGAGGGAACTGGGCTCTACATCTTCACAGGTGAGGACCGCCGTCATGGCGTGCATCTTTAAACATCACTCAGACTGGCTCTGGGCTAAGCTCAGACCATCTGAAGGTTGCAGGTTTGATTCCCAAACTAACCCCAATGTGTCCCTGAGCAAAACACGGAACCTAAACTGCTTCCATCGATGGACTGAGCGCCTTGCATGGCTGCCGCCTCCGTGTGTGTGTGTGTGTGTGTGTGTGTGTGTGTGTGTGTGTGTGTGTGTGTGTGTGTGTGTGTGTGTGTGTGTGTGTGTGTGTGTGGATGAATGAGTGCATTGCTTAAGCGATGGAAATCCATT
This sequence comes from Salarias fasciatus, assembly GCF_902148845.1. NCBI lineage: Eukaryota > Metazoa > Chordata > Actinopteri > Blenniiformes > Blenniidae > Salarias > Salarias fasciatus. The sequence continues at coordinate 31,254,924 of NC_043751.1, forward strand.
TACAGCTTCCGAGGTAAAACTGATTGATTCGGACTCTTTTCTGTCAGGCTTTGAACTGGGTTTTAAAACCTACAATGTCTAAATGATCCTCAAAGTTCATGCAATTTTCTTTTGATTTTTAATATATTTAAATAAAAATTGACTTTATCAGGCCTGAAATGATCTTTGCTGTCAGATGTAGCCACAGACATAACTCAGAATCATTTAAATAAAATATTGATTCAAAACAATGTTTCTTTTGAAAGTCTTTCAGGACAAATAAATAAAAATAATATGACATGATTTTCTGAGGAACTGATTAAATCCAGCTTTGTTTCCCGTTCATCCCGATGAGATCAGACTGGGATTAATTAACAGTAAAACACTGCAAACCAGCAGTCAGCTGAAAAAATCCCAAGAAAAGAATAAAAACTGGACACTTTCATGAGTTCAGGGACATCCTGACGTCCCCAACAAGACTTGAAAAGTGGTCTGAAGCAGTTTCTGACTGTTGTTCCGTTCTCTGGGATTTAGGATGGATCGGTAGGAACTGGTTTTGCACTGGTTTTTTAAAGCAGTTTAAGATTCTTAATCTTACTTGGCCATTTGTTTGTTTCTGATACATTTTGAAACAGTTCTGAATAATATTTTTTATCCCTTACTTCAGACTGACTTCTGTCTGCTTGGCACTGCTTTGGACCCAGTTTGGACCCATTGTTGATTGTGTAGACCGGCTTATGATTGGAGTTGTTCCCAAACCACAGGGTCCAGACTCATTACTGCTCATCAGTATGGCATGTGGCAACAGGAAACAGACAATGCTAAAAGAACAACCGTTCTCATCCAAAATTTTTGTCTCGCAAATCCTGCAAAGTCCTGGAAGTTAAGTGGTCTGAAGCCTCTTTTTCAGTAGACTGGCTTGACCAGCACATCCCACACATCAGTCATGCGGGAAACAAAAGTTATCTGACTAACTTCCACAGATCAATGCCGGGTACGTCTGAAGAACGCCTGTAGCTGGTTCAGAGCAGCCTCCACTTCACCTGGGACATCCAGGATTAGTTTAACAACAGGAGGAACCTGCAGCAGAACCCTGTGGTTCCTCGGCCCTGACGGCAGCTGGTTCTGTGCATGTGAGCCTGGTCTGGTGGGGGCGCTCGCCGTGTTGACTCTCTCTCTCCTGGCGTTTCAGGTGAATCCTCCGTGGACTTCCATTGCAAAGAGGAGACCGACCTCATCCTCATCCACTCCAACAAGCTGAACTACACCAGCAAGGCGGGCGGAGAGTGGGCGGAGCTCACCGTGGTGTCCGGCGCAGACACGGCTCCCACCATCACTGAGTCAAGGCTGCAGACCGAGACCCAGTACCTGGTCCTGACTCTGGACAGGAAACTAACCAAAAACGCCGAATACCGCTTGACCACCACATTCACAGGAGAGCTGGCCGATGACCTGGGGGGCTTCTACAGGAGCGAGTACGTTGAGAATGGACAGAAAAAGTAAGTGAACAATAATACTCTTTTAGAAAAACCTACTGAAACCTGTGTTTCACTTCTTTTAGCTTTGATGTTAGCTTGATCCATCTTTAATCTGGTATCTACTCAAAAAGACTATCCAAATGTTATCAGGTCAAGTCAGTTGATTAGATATGAGGGAGGAGACTTCGTAGAAACCAACAGTGTAATAAATACAGCTTTTCAAAATGTAATCAAACTAATGACAAGATAACTTGTCATTGCCACGATAACGCAGCAGAAGTAATTATACTTTTCATAATCCTGAACAAAAACCGCACAAAGATCATCTTTTATTCAAGTGGAAGGTTGTCTAATTCATACATTAATGATTGTGGAATGAATCTAACAAACAACAAATAATGTCATAATTTATTACACTTTTATTACTAAGCATGCTCAATAGCACTTTGGTTTTTTTTTTTAAGAATAACTTCACTACTAACCTTTAGCTACTTGCAAACTCTGATTACTGGTGCATCTCTAGTCATCGTGCCATTGGCTTCATTAGGTTTAGAAAGGCCAGACTCCTCAGGTTATTGCCCGTTCTGCCACCCGGTCATTTTGTTGAGCGTAAAGTTGTCTCTCTGTCGCCTGGTTTCTGCCTCTCTGACGTTTCCGATCCCCGTCAGGGTCATAGCCACCACTCAGATGCAGCCGACGGACGCCAGGAAGGCGTTTCCCTGCTTCGACGAGCCGGCCTTGAAAGCCACATTTGACATCACTCTGATCCACGACGCTGGGACCGTGGCTCTGTCCAACGGCAAGGAGATCTGTGAGTTCCCGGATCGGGGTCGTCCCCTTCAGCTTCTGTGAGGTTGAGCTAACTCCGTGAACCTGACTGAGAACGCCGACACTGAGCAGCGAAGTTTGAGGTTTGTCTGACGAGTTGGTTTTCTTGTTCTCCAGCATCCTCTCCTGAAACCATCGAGGGCAACAGCGTGATGAGGACGGTTTTCGAGCGGACTCCGAAGATGTCCACGTACCTGCTGGCCTTCATCGTCAGTGAGTTCGGAAACATCACCGACACCGTGGACGACGTTACGGTAATTCAGAGCTCGGTCCGATTGAGAGACGGCCCCCCTTCCAGCGGAGGCAGCCGTCGCTCATCGCCTGGTTTATGTCTGTTTTCAGATCAAGATCTACGCCCGCAAACCGGCGATTGACGCTGGTCAGGGAGACTACGCCCTGAAAATAACTGGACCCATCCTGAAGTTCTTTGAGAATTATTACAACTCCAGCTACCCTCTGCCCAAATCTGGTGAGTCCAGCTCACGACTTATTTACACTTCGATCAGTTTTCGCTGTCTTCTTGTTGGAAGTTTAGCCCGTCTGAGTTCCTCCAGCTTTTATTCTGCTTGGTTGATCTGCCTGTTTAAGTTCAGTGTGAAAATGCAAAGCAGAGGCGCTCCGTCCGAATCAGGTGATCGTATCTCAGAGTCCGAGGGCCCCTTTACCCCACCAGGTGGGCGTCCGTTTACATGACACTGAAAACGCAACTTTCTGAAAACAGTGCCGACTCTGTCTCCATGGAAATGGGGGAAAAAAACATTTTCTAGAAACGCTCCGGCTCCGTGTAGATGGCTGAAGTGCTGGTCCTGGTCCTGGTCCTGGTCCTGCATTCCATGCCTGTAGCAAACAGTAGTTCTGCACATGCTCAGTAGTGCTCAGGACAATAAGAACTGAGGTTTCTTCAGAGCGTCATGAGACATGAGACGGATCCTCAGCCCTCATCACTTCATGCTCGCTGTGCTCGCCTTGTCTTTATGGTTCTCTCCAATCTGTGCTTTTATGGACTGAAGGGTCCGATAAAGAGCCATAAAAATCACACTGCGCTCCACACTGTTCCACTCAGCGGAAGCGTTGTGTTTTTCCCCACATAACAGATCAAAGATTAACCCGCCGTGCTCCTCGGTTGTTCTGCTGTCGGCCTCCTGTTCCTCCAGCTGGAACTCCACTCTGGTTTTCACTGAGAGTCTGCTCAGATTTCAAAGCTGGATGAAGGCTGGTCGCTGTGAAAGTTCCAAACTTCTGTCCGGAGCGATCATACCGAACAAGCCCTCTCATTCAGTGAGGCTTTGAAACGTCCCGGGACTTTGGAATTGACTCAGTGCCATTTCTGTCTGGATATCTAAAAGCTATTTGCCTCAATCAGGCTTTAATCTCGGCGGAGGAGTCAGGTAGTTTTCCGGTTTACGATGGGTGTGAGTCGTGGGAATGCTGACGTTTGGAATTCAAGGATCACTCCATCCTGTCCTCACTTTATGGTGAAAATGTACTTTTTATTGTTGATGGGCATCGTTAAGAATTTATTGGTACCAACATTTCAATCACTGCTCCTTATCGATGTCGTATTTTAACAGAATTCCGTTCAATAAAACAATCTTTTGAGCAAATCACCTTTATCAGCTCTAATGTGGCGATGATTACACCGAACAACAAGTCCATGGATCATTTGGCACCGAAGAGAGAAGAAAAAGCTTTTAATTTGAAAGAGTACTTTCAAATTTCTTTTAATTCTGCAACCAGTTTTATTTTGAAAAACATTTCACTTCCATCTTTCCTGCCCTGAACTCCGTCAGTATGTTTTTTTTAAATACATCATTAAAGCCTTTGTTAAGATGTTTCAACAGACTGTCAGAAACACGATGTTGTTTAAAACTGGTCCTTTGCTAAATCATGGGCGGCGTTAAGAATCTCCACGTGATCCAGATGGTGGCGTGGTAAATGTCCACTTTGTTGGGGTTAAACTCAAGGCGATGCTCGGGGGGGCGGGGCAGCAAGTTGTGGCCATTCTTTGGACCTCCTCCGACAGCCTGGACCACACCGTGCAGGAAGCTAGCTTGTTGCTCGCAGCTGGCTCAGATTCACGTCACCGTCCATCTTTGAGCTCCACCTGCTCACTGTGACGAGATTCAACCGATCCTCCGACGCCCCCTGGTGTTGAGGAGGTGAACGACTATCACAGAACATCCTGGAGGGACTGAGTGGAGGCGATTCAGAGGTTCTAGATCAGCCTTACCGTCTCACCCGAGCAGCAGCTGCATATTGACACATTCAAAACCCTTCAGAACCTTTCACCTCGTTAAGATAGCGCAGCACTTGAAAACTTGAAAACGATTTCCAGAGTGTGACTGGAGTATTTTAAGGTGTGGTTTTTTTACTTGTGTCTGGGTGCAGACCAGATCGCTCTGCCGGACTTCAACGCCGGCGCCATGGAGAACTGGGGTCTGATCACCTACAGAGAGACGGCGCTGCTCTACGACCCCGAGTTCTCGTCCAACAGCAACAAGGAGCGCATCGCGACCATCATCGCCCACGAGCTGGCCCACATGGTGAGGGTTGAACCCCGGCAGCTGGTCTCACAATCCACCGGAGTCACATCAGGGCAGACCAAAAGCATCCCTGACGTGTCCAGCAGAACCAAACAGGAAGTAGATTATCATGGAGTGAAAATCTGGAGACAGTTGTTTCAATATGGAAGAGAAGAAGTTCAGGTCAGGATTTGAGTCCCTGGAAACACGATGGAATCGGCTCAGGGTTAAGTTTAGGTTTTACTTTATTAGTCCAACAGCTGAGAAATTCCAGGATTTTCTTCAGCTGTTCAAGCAAAGTGTTGAGTCTGGTCGTTAGGGCGAGGTGAAGCCGGCCTCTTCCAACTCTTCCTGTTGCTTGACGTGTCCTTTGACCCCTGCAGTGGTTCGGTAACCTGGTGACCCTCCGATGGTGGAACGACTTGTGGCTGAACGAAGGCTTCGCGTCTTACGTGGAGTATTTGGGAGCAGACAACGCCGAACCCGACTGGGGCCTGGTGAGACTTCCTGCTAGCGGCTAATGTTAGCGGGACAGATGAGGGACTATAATGGCTGTCTCTGTCCTGCTGGCAGCCAGTAATGAAGAAGTGAATGTAAACTTTACTTCACTGCTGGAACAAGAACCCTGGAACATAAAGCCGGTCTGAGTGTCTTCGTCTGTTTGCAGAAAGACCTCATCGTGCTGAACGACATTCACCGCGTGTTCGCCGTGGACGCCCTGGCCTCGTCTCATCCCCTGTCATCCCCAGAGGACGCCATCCAGAAACCAGCACAGATCAGCGAGCTGTTCGACGCCATCTCCTACAGCAAGGTGAGAACGCCAAGCGCCAAAGAAACCGGCAGTTCGTCACACGAGGCGTGAAGCGACACCCGACCGTCAGCTGCAGTCTGTCTGTGTGACGCGACATCGTGACCACAACGTGAAAGAGGCGGCAAAGAAACAGCAGGACCACCAAGAAAAACACAAAACCATGAAAAACAAAACACACAAAGTTAAACTCAACAAGAGAAGCTCATGAGACACTGAAAGAATCTGCAATGAAACCACACACACACACACACACACACACACACACACACACACACACACACATACAGTCTCGTATTTCTATCCTTGTGGGGACCTTCCATTGACTCCCATTCATGTCTAGCCCCTAACCCTAACCCTAACCCTAACCCTAACCCACACCACAACAAAGCCTAACCCTAAAGAAATGTTTTTGCACTTTTACTTTTTTCAGTAACAACAACATGGTCAAGAAAACACTGTTTCTCCTACTTAGGACCGGAAAAAGGTCCCCACAAGGCACGTCGTTCCACGTTTTGCTATCCATGTGGGGACATTTGGCCCCAACAAGGATAGAAATACGAGAACACACACACACACACAGTTTTGTATTTCTATCCTTGTGAGGACACTCATTGACATAATGCATTTACTAGCCCCTGACCCTGACCCTTACCCTGACCCTAACCCAGACCACCACACAGCCGAACCCTAAAGAAATGTTTTGACCTTTTACTGTTTTCAGTAACAACAACATGGTCAAGAAAACACTGTTTCCCTCATTAGGACCGGAAAAAGGTCCCACAAGGCACATCGGGCAGGTTTTCCTATCCTTGTGGGGACATTTGGTCCTCACAAGTATAGAAAAACGCGCGCGCGCACACACACACTGAACATTAACAGTGGAGAACATGGAAGTTCATACGAACAGAACACCAAGATCAGCGCAGTCATCAAAAGAAGTTTTTTCAACCTGAGGACCGTGGCCAAAATTAAAGCGTACCTTCCCCAGGCAGGGTCAGAGCAGCCATGCTCGCCTTTGTCACCTCTCACTTGGATTATTGCAATAGTCTTTACACCGGTATTGATAAAACCCAACTTCACCGACTGCAGCTCGTCCAGAACTCCGCCGCTCGACTCCTCACCTCCACCAGAAAACACGCTCACATCACCCCGGTTCTCGCTTCCCTTCACCGGCTCCCCGTCCGCTACCGCATTGATTTCAAAATCCTCTAAACAGTTTTTAAATCACTTCACCATCTTGCCCCACCTTACCTGGCCGATCTTCTCCGCCCCCTCAACTCTTCCAGAGCGTTACGGTCGGCTGACCAACGCCGTCTCGCCGTTCCCGGGTCCAGGTTAAAAACCCTAGGTTAACCCCCCCCCACATCCGAGCAGCCGAGTCCGTGGGAATTTTTAAATCGCTGCTGAAGACCCACCTCTTTGCTTTGACCTTCAGCTAGGATGTGTTTTAATGATTGTGTATTAATTTTTGTCTTTTCACCTTTTATGATTGCTTTTATTGTCTGCACTTGTGTGAAGCACTTTGGCACGGCTATGCCGTTTGTAAATGTGCTATATAAATAAATTTGACTTGACATTTTTGAAAGAAAAGCTTGAATTTGACAGTAATGTGTCTTCTGTAATGTGTCTTTGTGCCCACAGGGGGCGTCGGTCCTCAGGATGCTGTCGGACTTCTTGACTGAGCCTGTTTTCCTCAAGGGGCTGCAGGTGAGGCCGACAGCGGCAGTGAGAGGCGGTTCAGGAGAGTCTGAGTGCGTTAACCGTCTCTCTTCTCTGTTCTGCAGACGTACCTACAACAATTTGCGTTCGGGAACACCGTCTACACCGACCTGTGGAACCACCTGGAGCAGGTACGACGGCGTCTCTGCAGAGCTCAGGCCTCCGTCAGCACCTCCTGCCAGCACAAGACCACCACGAACAAACACAATGCCACTACAAGAAACACAAATGGGGGGAAAAGTGCATTATATCTCAAATACACACAAAAAAATGACAAGTAGCACACACAACATGAGACACAACAAGATCACAAGTACCAACAAAATGATGAAAAGCATCCAAAGTATTGATTGAAAGACATAAACCACAAATAATGTGACACAAAATGACAGAAACACCTCTGAGTAACAGAACGTGACTCCAAAGAGACGAGACGCCACAATGACGAGACTCAAAATGGAAGACATGTGAAAACGACCAGCAGCACATACAGCAACATACAAAGAGACACAGCAACCAACAAACAAACACAAAATGGCCAAAAACATCCAAAGTCACTCCAAGGGACACAACACAACTCGTCTGTAACACACAAAGATCACAACGTGACTCAACAGCCCAAGAATGACCAAAAACACAAAGAGAAACACTCCTTCACGCAGCAACCGGACTGCAGCCGCTGACAGCAGACAAGAAATGCTTCATGAACACAAAATGACGACAGAAGAAATGAAGGAACGAGAGGACGTTCTGTCTGTGTGATGGTTTGTGTGTGTGTGTGTGTGTGTGTGTGTGTGTGTGTGTGTGTGTGTGTGTGTGTGTGTGTGTGTAGGCCGTGCAGGACCTTGAGTTCAACCTCCCGTTCAACGTCACGGACATCATGAACACCTGGGTGCTGCAGATGGGATTCCCCGTGGTCACCGTCGACACCACGACCGGCATCGTGACCCAGAAGCATTTCCTGCTCAACCCCGACTCTGAAATTACCACTGAGTCCCCCTTCGAGTATGAAAACACACACACACACACACACATGCTACACTACAAACAATTTTTGGTCAGCTGAGCTGATTCCCTGAGATTTCTGAGGGTTTGATGGAGGAACCCAGAGAACCAAGACGGGTTCTAATCTGGGGATCCTCTTGTCAAGGGCAATGATCAAACTTTCTGTTTTTCCTTTTAATTTATCTGCAGGTAGTTTGAGGAGAGTCTGTCTCACATTCCAGGAGCACAGATAAAAAATGAAACTTGGAATCAATTAAAGAACAACACAGCTGCATGTCGTCAGCGACACATCTTTAAAAACTGCCTATCAGCTGACCAAGAGGCAACAAGGGCACCCAGAAAAGCACGGGGCCCAAAACAGAACCTTGAGCAACTCCACAAGTCAGGAGATCCACTAGAGGCCAGACCCTGAGAACCCCATCCCAGGTTCAGGCTGCTCAGCCGGTACAGAGCGGTCTGCAGCTCCCAGTCCAGTCAGACCAGGACTGCAGCGAGCGGAGTGTCTCTGGAAACTCTCAACAGAGCGGCGTCAGTGCAGTGAATCCTTCCAAACCCTGAAACCCTGATTGGTGATTGTCTTATAGATTGTGCTGCTGCAGAAATGAAGTTAACTGGTTAGCCACCACTTCAGGATCCCAGGATTTTTTATACTAACAGAAGTTTTGATGTGGGCCTGTAGTTTTTAGGCTCTCCAGCATCACAGTTTGGGTTTTTAAGAATAATGTGACATGATGCAACATGGCGTGACAAGACGTGACAAGACGTGACATGGAATGACATGATGTGCCGTTACGTGATTTGATGTGATGTGATGTGATTTGATGTGATTTCATAGCATTGCAAATCACGCTGAACCAAATGTCTCTGCTGCAGGTACAAGTGGATCGTTCCCATCAAGTGGCAGAAGAACGGAGCCGAACAGCCGATGGAGTGGTTGAGAGAAGAATCAGGTACAGAAGTTATAATGAAAGCATATTTAAAACTCTTTTACACAACACTGACATACATTTGTGGGTACGAGACAACCAAACAGAGGGCAACAGTGGACCCCACAAGGTTAAGCCTTCACACTTCATCTTTTTCTGTCTTGGTGTCTTGAGTTTTAAAGGTGCATTAAGCAGTTTTACAACCTTAAAAATACTTATTTTCCACCATAAATATGCTACACATTTTTAATGATGTGTACAATGTGCCCTGACATATTCATTACCAGAACCTCTAACAGGCTAAACTGTCACTTGAAAGTCACAGTGCCGGTCCGGCTCCAGAGTTTTTTTGAGGAGAATTTGAAAGGAATGATGTAATGCGCGCTCCGGCTCCTTGAGTTTCGTTTTGTCCGCCATTACTCCGCCAGATGCTTAGTGAGCAACAACTGAGCAGGATCGTCCAGAAAGTCAGAACAGACTGGCTTCTAGCACTGCCACAGCTCCACACAGACTCCACCAGGGAGAAGACACTGACATCTTACTGGAGCGCTGCTAAACGAGCGAGGAAGGAGTCCCCCTCCTCCGTGCACGGAAGCCACAGGACAAGTTTTTCACTAAGCTGCATTACGCCCAAGGCCTGCAGGGGGCGCTGTTTCACATAAAACGTGCAAACTCCTTAATGCACCTTTAAGTTCAAACAGAACTGAAAATAAAGACGCAAAAACTCAATTTTTGATCTTCTGATCGAAATCCTGTGGCTACCAAACCAGACCCCCTCCAGACCCTGGCTCTGCCGAAGAATTCTGTCCATAAAAATGAAGAACAGAACCGGTGACAAAGTTCAGTCCTGCCAGAGTCCAACATGCACCGGGAACAGGTCCGACTTAGTGCCGGCAATGCGCACCAGACTGCTGCTTCAGTTATACACAGACTGGACGGCCCTCAACATGGGGCCCCGGACTTTGTACTCCCAAAGAAGCCCCCACAGGACACCCCGAGGGACGCAGTGGAATGCCTTCTCCAAATTCACAAAACACATGTGAACTGGTCGGGCGAACTCCCACAAGCCCTTGAGAACCCTATGGAGGGTCTAGAGCTGGTCCAGTCCTCCACGACCAGGACGAAAACCGCATTGTCCTTCCTGGATCCGAGGTTTGACTACAGGTCGAATCCTCCTCTCCAGTACGCTGGAACAGACTTTCCCAGGGAGGCTGAGGAGTGTGAACCCCCTATAGTTGGAGCACACCCTCCGGTTCCCCTTTTTAAACAGAGGGACCACCACCCCGGTCTGCCAGTCCAGAGGCCCTGTCCCTGACCGCCATGCAATGTTGCAGAGACGTGCTAACCAAGACAGTCCTGCACATCCAGAGACTCACCCCCGATGCACACTGGATGCGGTCCGGCTCCGGTCCGGCTCCGGAGCCTCTGTGGAGCTCCGGTCTCTTTCCGCAAGGATCCTATTTTTCCGGACGCTGCAGCCCTACCGTGTCAATTCAGACAGAAGCAAGTCAGGTGCCAAAAGGAAACGCAATACGTGTTCCAAAATAAGTGACTTCAAAATAAAACCTGTGTCGTATTTTTGCCTTAATATTCTATTTTTTTACTTCTTCTGGTAGAATACAGAACAAACAACATGATGTAGTCATTATACGCTTTAGAAGAATGAAGGGTTTTGTACTTCGTCACTGCAGGAAAGTGAAATGACCCCAAAATGGCTCAAAACAGCTCTATAACTGGAGCTGCTCTGTGTTGCCAGATTGGGCGGGTTTCTGCCAAATCACGCGTCTTTTTAGAACACGTCGGATGGGTTGATGAAATGATTATGTGTTTAAGACAAGTTCTTTATCATACAAATACGGTTTTAACGTGCATTTTCAACCGAGACGCGGTTTGGGCTGCTTTCTGTTGAGTAAAATGGGTTTCATATTGTTTACGAGGGATAGTGACAGATCTGGCAACCTTCTCCAGCGGACTGCAGAGACACCGCAGGCGGTGTGAACCACAGTGCTGCGGTATACCGGACCGGAGACGAACCGCATCCAGTGTGCATCGGCCGTGAAGGTACTCAGAGTGGACCTCGTCCACCCCCGGTGCCTTGAGACCGAGGAGCTGACCAACCACCTCGGAGACCTCAGCTTGGGTGATGGACGAGTCCACCTCTGAGACCTCGGCCTCTGCTTCCTCCACAGAAGACGTGGCGATAGGATTGAGAAGGTTCTTGAAGTCTTCGTTCCACCGTCTGATAATCTCCCCCGTTGAGGGCAGCAGCTCCCCTCCTCCACTGTAAACAGTGTTGCCAGACATCAGGCCCACGTCGCCTCTTTGGGCTGAGCCCGGCCGGGACCCGTGGGCAAAGGCCCGGCCACCCGGCCTGGCTCCTGGGTGGGGCCCCGGCTACGCCATACCGGGCGACGTCACGGCCTTCGTTTTCTCCCTTCTCATCAGGGCTTTTGAACTGCTCTCATTCTTCACCCGTCACCCAGGACCTGTGTGCCATGGGAGACCCTACCAGGGGCTTAAAGCCCCCAGCAACATAGTTCCTGGGATCATGCAGGCTCTCAAACTCCCCCACCATGTTAAGGTGGCAGTTCTGGGGGGGAGATTTACTTGGTGTCTGATCTTTAAACATTTTATTGTGTCTTATCTCCTGCTGTCTAATCTAAACCGTCCTGATATCAGTATGCAAACAGCTGGTTTACTGGTCAGGGAAAGTGATGCAGCCTAGAGGCCGACGGGTTCACAGCAGGGAGTGAAACCTCAGAACCAGAGCGAAGCAGTCCAGATGAAGCCTCCTGAATAACGGGCCTCCTCTCGTTTCCCCACAGAAACCAAACCAGAGATGAAGCTTGGCGGGAGTGACTGGGTGCTGCTGAACCTCAACATGTCGGGTTACTACCGAGTGAACTACGATGACGGGAACTGGGACCGCCTGCTGAACACCCTCAGCAACAATCACGAGGTAAAAGCAGCTGAACTGCCCGACAATCACGACTGAGGATGCTGAGATCATGTCGATTAAGCTAAGGGGCCGTTTACATGGCAACAATTTCAAGTGAAAACACAAAACTTTGGGGGGTTCTTGGGTGTCTGTTTACATGGCGATGGCGTCTGGAGCGTGTGCATGTGCGCACTTAAGTAAATGTGTAAAAAGTTTAATTATTTCAGCCCAGGGCAAATTATTATGATCAAAGTTTGGCCATTCCTCATGAACAACATGGCTGATCCCAGGCGCTGATCCGTGTGTGTGTGTGTGTGTGTGTGTGTGTGTGTGTGTGTGTGTGTGTTTTCTTACTTTCCAAAGGCCATTCCTGTGATCAACAGAGCTCAATTAGTGGACGACGCCTTCAACCTGGCCAGGTGAGTCATGACGAGTCGAGAGGAGCACAAATTCATCCCTGCTGCTGCAGCTAGCAGCTAGCCTGCTGCGCATCAGCACCACGGCCTGGTACCAGTCCACAGATTCTCCTGGTCCTGGTCCTGGTACCGGTCCACAGATTCTCCTGGTCCTGGTCCTGGTACCGGTCCACAGATTCTCCTGGTCCTGGTCCTGGTACCGGTCCATAGATTCTCCTGGACTTGGTAGTTTTAGAGTTAACAGTCACCATAATAACAATCCAACTTGCTCATTTTTTACTGCGTTTTGTTCTCCGTGTTCTCCCACTGTTCATGTTTAGAGTAGAGAACGGCAGGTAACAGCACCCACTTGTGGCCCAACATGAAAGTGGCATTGTTTTCAAAATGAAACTTTTGTGAAACGGAAACGCAAACAGTGTGGTTTCACCTGAAACATCGTCAGGTAAACGAGGCCAAAAAAAATCATAAAAGGCAAGAAACAACCGCAAAGAAACATAAAATGACCACAAAGCAAGAAACAACGCCGACAAAAGGCAAATCAACCAAAAGCCAATCAAAAAGAAAAGCCCTTCATGAGACTTCAAACTACCTCAGAGGTGTTAGAATCCGGTTTGCGGCTCCGTCCGTGGTCAGCCCTCCCCAAAAGAGATACGGAATAACTTTAATACTGGACAGTACTGGAGAATCTCAGGGTCGGGGCATTTTTAAGGTCCGTTAGGTTTGTGTAGATGTACAGTATGCAGCTGTGACGGCCTGTTTCTCCTGAGCATGACCAAAGATGTGGAAACGCTGGACGTCCTGTTCACCTCCACGCTCTCCTCCCCGCAGAGCAAAGATCATCCCCACGGTCCGAGCCCTCAGCACCACCAAGTACCTGACAGGAGAGATGGCGTACATGCCATGGAAGTCGGCCATCAACAACCTGGAGTTCTTCTTCCTCATGTTCGATCGCTCGGAGGTCTTCGGCCCGATGCAGGTACGCCTCCGTCAGCCTGCAGGAGAACATCGGGGAACCACTTCAACTATCGCGGTGCTCACGTTTAATACCATTTCTTTTCAGAAATACCTGCAGAGACAGGTCCAAAATCTATTCACACACTACAACAACGCCACTGCTGGCTACACAGCAGACGCTGTTGGACACCAGAACCAGTGAGTACACACCAGCAACATGTCACATGATGGTTCCAGAGCTCAGGAATCCTGTACAAACACTCGTCTTCCTTCTTCCAGGTACACCCAGGTCAACGCCTTCAGCCTGGCCTGCAGGACCGGTCTGACCGAGTGCCAAAACCTCGCCAGCACATTGTTCAAAGACTGGATGGCCACCGGCGTTAACAAGTGAGGCAGGATGCTCCGTTGTGAGGGTTCACCTGAGGGTCCTCCGGTCCAGGACCAAGTCTTAGCTCACATCTCTAGAAGAGGGAATAAACTTAGTATCAGGTCTTCAGGGGCCTGATTTCATTTTCTCACAAGTCTTCAGCGTAATCATCCAAATCCAGGATAGTACTGGTTTTCTGAAGGTGTTCTGAAGATCAAAAAAAAGTCATGCAGCATGAAAACACAAAGGCTGTCGTCTCCTTTCCCACCTCCGAGAGGGGGTGTGGCTTTCAGGGGTTTTAAAAAAAAACCTCTGTGTTGTGGTTCCGCAGAATCCGTCCCAACCTGCGCACCACTGTGTACTGCAACGCCATCGCGGCCGGAGGCGTCGACGTGTGGGACTTCGCTTGGGGGCAGTTCCAGAAGGCCACGATCGCCACTGAGGCAGAAAAGATCCGTTACGCGCTGACGTGCACCAAGGAGTCCTGGCTGCTCAACAGGTGAGCCTCGGTCGCTCCGGCGAACCGCGGCCGACTCCGACTGGGACCAACACCCACCCCCCCCTCGCTCTGCTCCACCCGTTCAGGTACCTGGAGTACACACTCAACCCCACCCTGATCCGCAAGCAAGATGCAACCTCAACCATCATCTACATCGCCGAAAACGTGGTCGGCCAGAACCTGGCGTGGGACTTCATCAGGGCTCGGTGGCCCTACATCTTCTCCCAGTGAGTCCAGGGTGGAAGGTGCAGCTCGGGACGCTTCACTCCGCCTCTGTTTGCGCTGACGGCTTTGTTTGAACCCACAGGTACGGAGGCGGGTCCTTCTCCTTCTCCAACCTCATCAACGGCGTCACCGAGCGCTTTTCTACCGAGTACGAGCTCCACCAGGTTAGACTTTCTCTTTCATTTTGTTTCTGCTTTTTTTCATCATAAATTTGTGAATCTGCTTTCAAAAGAGCATCTTTCTCCACTAACATCCATATCATAGAGCATCTTCCAGCACACAGGGTTCTGTCATGGTCCAGGTTTGGTAGACTAACATCGCCGTGAGGATGTGAGCCGTGCAGATCCCTGTTTGCAGTGCAGAGCTGCTGTAATGCTGTACGATCCTCATGACCACATGGCTCTTGTCTCGGTTTGTGTCTTGCAGCTGGAGCAGTTTAAGGCGGATCACGCTGAGGTGGGTTTCGGCTCCGGGACGCTGGCCTTGGAACAGTCCATCGAGAGAACCAAAGGAAACATCGAGTGGCTCAAGGAAAACAAGCAGACCGTCTTAGAATGGTTCCAAAAGGAAGTCTCTGCATCTCCCTCCTCATAGTTCTGACGCCAAACTGATTTTTCCCGCTGCTTAAGCTTTTATTATTATTTATCATCATTCTATGTCATTATTATTATTAAATATTGTGATCAGCTGTGAGAAAGAAATTCCATAAATTATTTTGTGCAGAGCTAAATTTTTCTCAGTGATGGCCTCTGAGGAAAACAACGCGTTATGAAACTTAATGTATATTTATCTTTAGATTATTTTGTGTTTACAGCAGATCAGCTGAATTCTTTCTATCGGCAACTGATCATTTTTGCTGTGCATGAATTTACTGCTGTGCTGACGGCTGGATCTCTTCAGGAACTCGTTAAATTTTAAATTAAGAAGGTTCTTTGATTACGCTAAAGCCTGAAGTTTGTAACATGGATCTGGTGTAAATTAAAGTTCTGCTTTTGGTTTTTAAATGATGGCAGTTTGAGGCGCTGAGGCTGAACTCTTTCTGATTCATTTCAACCACACTCCATTCTGAAGAAGAAAATAAAGCTTTTCTAACTGATCCACTGTCGTGTCGTCTTTGTGGGAATCTACTGCATCTCTGTCCTCACTGTCTGTAAAAGACTTCAGGGTATCAGAAGGATATTGTGCTAAACTGTGCTAGTGATGTATCTAAATGTATTATAAAGACTTGGATTTTTAGTGAATCCTGCTGCTGCTCAGCTAAACCTGCACTCAGGGCACTCAGAGGAGCTTCTGACACCACTTGATTTAATACATGGATCCAAGTAAAAAAATTGTAATTAGTTGATTTTGATAAACTTTCGAAGTTCCAAACCTATTTTTTTCCAAGTTATGAAAAAGTTGTTATGTTCTTAATTACATCAACTTAATTTTGCTTGCAGTTTGAACTCAAAATTCATTGTTGATGGGTTTAAAACAAAATTCAAGTTGTTACAACTTAACAAACTTGGCTTGATGATTTGATTTTGTCAACGTTGACTTCACAATTTTAAGTTCCCTCTCGCCACACAACATGCCTGGACCAGTTGGACGGCGGGTTAGCAGGATGAAAAACCTCGATACAGGCAACATTTCATGGTGACTAAAATTCATTCTTAGTAGGGTCAGGACACCACATCGGCATGGTTAGTGTTGGTCACAGCATAAAGGAAACAGGCTCTTTGAAGAATTTAACAATGATGACGGTAGTGCCGCAATGCATCATGGGAGTTTGTGTTGGAGCCAGGACTTCCGTCCCGCTGACTCCACCCGGTTCTTTTATTCTATGCTTGGTATAAAGAATGCCAAAACAACTGACTTCAGATTATTACCATTTATTTAAGTATAGCCAAATGTAATGTTCAGCGCTGGACCTTACAGGGAACGATACAAAGTATTTCGCCCCGAAAGGATCCTGATTGTTGATGAATCAGAGTTTTTATTCCATGTTCTTCTGGGCTGGGCCTGCCCCGACAGATAGGTTGGACTTTGTTCGCAATTGGACAATTTGGTATTGATGTCAGCTGCCAACCAAGAGCTGACATCCTTATCCGGTATGTTTTGGAACACTAGTGAGTGTGTGTTGGTTTCTCCGGAACGTGTGGGTATGTTTACACCTTAGCAGAGCATCTTATAACCTTGGTGTACTTCTCTCAGGAAAGGCCTAATATACAGTTAATACAATTATTCCATAGTAGTAGTGCCAATTAAAGTATATCCCTAACAGTTCCCCCCTTTGATATGATTTCATCATATCACCAAAAAATGAACGTGTGTGATTGTGTGTGAGTGCGTATGTGTGTGTGAGTGGCAATGTGTATGCCGAGGTAGGTAAAATAGCCTGTCATCAATCCTCTATGACGTAGCCCCGCCCCCTCTCGGTACATTCCGATCTCAGACAGGATCCTTTACCATCCCAAGACATATGCGACTATGTGTAAGCGTGTTGAAAAGGCAGTTAAGAGCAGCAAGCGTTCTTCATTGCCGGACGCGTATGTAAATATGCATGTGTAGGGAAAGAAGATGAAAAGAGAAAAATTTAAAAGGATAAAAATAAGAAGGTAAAAACAAAAGAGAAAAAACAGCAAGCGTCCCTTCACTGATCTGGGCCTGTCTACCTCCGTACTGACGGAAAACCTTTCCTCAGGAGCTCTGAACCCTGAATTACCACAGATCACAGCTCCAGCAATTTGCACAATTTTGTTTATATGAAACAATAAGCATGCAAGCTATTTTCTAATGTTAATATATGAAATTAAAACTTATATTAAAGACTTTAATGCTAATCATTTTTAATCATTACAAGTGTCCAAAAATTATCTTAGTCTTAACATTATCATATGTAGTTTCCCAATCATTCCAAGTAAGATCTGTTCTCTAATAACTATGTGATTTGTATTGCTATTATTTACTGATTCTACCGATCCGGTGATTGATTTTTCCCATTTTATGATTATTATTTTTTTTCCTTTTTATGATTATTTTTAATTATTTTTTGTGTTGTTTTTCCAAGAAAACATAATATATCTAATATTGTAATTAATTTACGTTTTAAACCGTAACTCTAGCTTTATTTTAATTGTACATTTTTCTGATTTTCCTTTCTACTGTTTATATCCCTTTTGTAAATCAATATATGAATCACTGAATCAAACTTAATCGAGTTTGAAGGAAAGAAGACAGAAAAAAGAAAAAGAGAAAGTGTGTAACTGAATCAACCCATTTATTAATCAACCTATAAATCATCATAAAAATCATCCCAAAAAATTAATCATTCTAAAAATTAATTTAAAAATCATCCTAAAAGAAAAATACAATTTTACCCTAAAAATCATCCTAAATAATCAAGCTCAAAAAATCAAAGTTCCGAAGTTTCTACGTGTGTGCAGCGAGAATATATGTAGATATGTTTTAGCAGTAGCAACGCAACAAATGTTATACTCAATTGGGGAGGGGCGGGGAGGTGATCTTCATCAGACGGTGTCGTCCTCTTCATCCTCTTCATCCCGATATCGCCATGGATCCTCCAGTGGTCCACTTGGTCCTGGTCCAGGTCCTGGTCCTGGTCCAGGTAGTCGTCTTCTTCAATGTCAGGACCTCCGGGCTCAGAGGGAGACATCAGTGGGGCAATTTTTAGTCATTTGAAAAGGTGGTGGTGGATTTCGAGTGTAACTTTTAGTCAAGGCCGAATCGATGCATCTAATGCAGAGTGCTTTGGTATGAGGGACACAGCAGCACCTGCTGAGAGTCTCCACCACTGTAACTACAGTGAGCGGCTCCAACAGAGGGAGAATATATGATTTCTTCTTCCTAAAGGTTTTCTCCCCCCTTTGAGAATTATTAACGCCAGAGTGTTCAGCCAGTCGCTCTGACACTGAGCTCAGACCTTCGAAGGCCTTTGTGAGAAACTTATCAGGAGTTGTTTGGAAAACATGAGCAGCAGACTGTTCCAAACATGCTGCTCCTCCACCTTTTTCAGCCAATACAGAGTCCAATGTTCAAACTAGTCTCCCCTTAGATTATTCAGGCTCCAAATGTCATAATGTCATATTTTATTTGTTTGGTATTCTTCTCTCATGCTTCTGGGCCTCCCACCACAAAGTGAGTGTGACGGCCAGGATTGTGATAACCAGCAGGGTGATCAGGCCTGACTGAATATCACAACCCGATCTACACAACGGCTTATCAGACCTCCTGTGAGGCTTGTCCGTCCTCGTCCTCAGGGTCTCTGTCCAGGTCTTTCAGGTGTCGTCTGGTGTCAGTCAGTAGGTCAGTGAAGACACGTCGAGTCCTGTGCCATCAGTGACTCTGTTATCGTCAAGTCAGACTGGTCGGTCTCCTGGGTCACATGGTTTGTTGCAGCCTCTGTTGTTTCCTTGGGACCCGTCACCCACTGTCCCTGGTGGGGCTGGTTTTGGAGCTGGACCTCCTGATCCTGTGAAGATAGACCTTCCATGGTTCAGGTTAGAGTTTGATTTTAAACTGAGCTCCGGTTGATTTGATCACATCGTTGTCAGAATGTTCTCCATCACCAACAAGATCTGTTCTTTTCACTTAACTGAAATTGTTGCTCTGATTTTGTGGAGTTTTCATTAAAAATCATGCAGGATGGTTTTATCAGTAAGGCTGTCTTAATACTTCCTGTTTCTGCAGTCTGTCTTGGTAGCATGAGCTGCTGCTCACACCAGTGGCTGGATAGCCAGTAATGATTTAGAATCAAATTTTTACGTCTGATATCGTCCCCTGTAGACGCTCCTCTGTTTTTCTATATTTCTCCAAAAATGAGTTAAGTTGAAAGACCATATTAAGTATCAGTAAATTTTGTGTTCTTGTTCCAGTTTAGGCTGAATGTCGAGACGGTGAAGCTGATACTAGTTATGAAATCACAGCATGATCTGAGTGTGCTGTGTGTCTGAGTGCTGCTCTTTTCCTGATCCGACTGTCTGTCCCTGGTTGTGCTGCAGCTCTTTGAAGGTTTTTCATTGTTTTATTTCATGTTGTTAGTGATCAAGGTCTACTGGTGTTTCAGCTGTTAGTAATTTAGCTACTTGTCATTTATTTAGCAGTTTAATCTAAATATTTTAATTCATGTTACTACTTTAGAACAATTCATCAATTTTTATTCGCTGCATTTTTAAAAAAAAAAATCTATTTGTTTTTTTTTTGTTTTTTTGTTTTTTTACATTTATTTTTTTTTCTCCCAAATTAGTGTAGTATACTCACTCTATCATTTTTCATTTATCAGTTCAGTGAGCAAATAAGCCATCTCCTTAAGTTTATCTAAATCTTTACGACAAAACCCAAATGAATTGAAATGTTCTAAGATTCAAAAAAAATATACATGTCCACATTTTGATTTGTAGCTTCTTTCATTCTAATCATTACTTGAGGATCTTATTTCTCACTGTTATTTTTCCCCAGGCCTTTTGGGTAATTTTTAAGTTCTTTAAGTTGTTTTTTTTTTTTCTTTATTTAAATACTGTCCCAAGAGAGATCCGTTTACCTCTGATAACTTCTTTTAATGTATCCAGAGTATATTTGGTTAACTTCTCTTCAGACATTAATCTGGAGAAAGGTCTGTATTTCAGGTTTTATTTGTAGTATTGCTGTTTTAATGTAAGCTCGGATTCAGAATCCAAAACAGTTTTCTTAGGCAAGCTGGTGAATGATCAGAGAAGTTTCTGCTTTCTAAATTCCATCTTATAATCTTGTGTCCGTCATGCTGACAGAATAAAATAAATATCCTGCAGTCTGCTCTGTGGGGAGCGGAGTGTAAAGTCGTCTAATGGATCCAAGTTTTTCTATGACTGTTTGGTGTTCAGCGGAGAACAGTGACTGTGTCCATCATCAATAACGTCAGATCAGGTCTGATCACTTCTTCTGTGGTCAGAGTCGTGTGTGTTTGATATTCTTGCTGTGACTCGCTGGCGGTCATGTGGTTCATTCTGTTTTATCCCCGAGGCCGTGTTATCAGCTGCCTCAAAGCGAGTGTCAGTCTGATGGAGAAGGAGAACGCTCTTCAGCTTCCTTGTCTGGTAAAAGTGAAGCTCTTTGGCTTGTAATAAAACTTGTTACTGCATGGTTCGTGTGTGCGTAAGTTTCATGTCCGGTCGTTATATGAGTTGTTTTCTGAATGGAGTTTGCGATGGCATCACCCCCCTTACGCAGCTCGGTTGTCCTGCTTCAGGTCCAGGTGGAAAGGTTTGCTGTGATCCGGGTTTGCAAGTTCAGTGGCTAGAAGAAGTTTTTGTTTGATTTTGATGAAGGCCTTTTCTCCCTCCACGGCTCCCATTTCTTCTAAGCCTCGTGGAGAGGCGTCTCACCAGGATGTCTCAGCCTGTCCCACCATATCTCTGACCTCTGCCTGTGTGAGCTGAGCTGCTGTTCGTATCAGCTGATGGGATGTTTTGTCTCAGAGACGCCGCCTGATTCTACCATCAGGGAAAATAATGTCAGTGTGTTTTTCTTCAACAGATTATTTGTGCGTTCATGGTCGCTGTCACGACCTTCATCAGCAGATTTACAGGACAGTCGGAAATATTACAGCTGGTGTGTGTGTTGAGGGTGTGTGTGGCTGGTGTATTGTGCTGTATGGTGTTCCAGAGTGAGGGTAAGGTTAGTGAGGAGTCCAGTATTTTTCCAGTTTATGTTCAATTCTACAGCAGGGAATTATTTTGGGTTGGACACAGTCAGCTACTTCTCCCCCCTTGTAGGACCTCGGCACCCCAGGGCATCATGGGATGGTTTGGGGGCTGGTATGGGCTGGTTGTTGTGAAGGTTCCTGAGATTGATACCCCCCTTGTGTCGGTTGGGGGGTCAGGGGTCAGTTTTGTCACGGCCTGTATTATAGGAAAAGTTGTCCATAAGTAAAGTTTGGTATGATCTTTTCTCTCCATTGATGCAGTGGATCTGTGTGGTCTGAGTCTATTTTGATTTTCACTGCAGTTTGAGTTTGGCAACAGATTTATCTGATCGGTGAATAAAAACTTTTTCTACGGTTTTGGAAAGAGAAACACCTTAATTATTGACCTGGTGTCTGTTTCTAGATTTGCATATTGTGATAACTTTTGCAGTATTTCATTTCCCTTTATTTATTTATTTTATTTTTTTTTTTCCATTATACTTAGTTAGATTATTTCTATTTTCAAATTCTCTAAAACGACTTCTATGTGGCCACCAACTCTGTAAGGTCTGGTTAGAAATTTTGTTTTTATGTTACCTGTTGTTAATTATACAAATATTTAATCTTTGGCTTTTAAACAATCATTACCCGGTCTGCTCTCAGGACAGTTTTGTGTTCTTATTCATTCATTCTTATTTATTGTCACTCAAGGCCTGATGTCTGGTTTTAGAGTCTCTTTACTAAACAGTTAACCTACTGAGAGGTTTAAGCGAGTCATTTTAAATATTGGATCAATGCTCTCAAATCTGAAAACTTTAAAGTTATAGAATTTCACTGCCAACGTGAAAATTAAAATTACTTGATCTTCTCGAGGTGAGATCCAGTCCAAGCTTCCTGTATGGGTCAGTGTGAGTGTTTAAATGTTGCCACCTGGATGGTCACCACCTGTGTGTGTGTGTGTGTTCGCTCTCTCAAGGCCGGCTCGAGCATGTTTACTGCCAGCCGCCTGTCTGCTCTCTCTCTCTCTCTCTCTCTCTCTCTCAAAAAGAAAAGTCCCTTCTCTCTTTTTTCCTTTTTGATTTTCATCAGGTTTTGTATACTTAGTGGTTCTGGACGCGGCCATTCTCATGTTCCCAGCTCTCCCTCTGTCTGAGGCTGTTCTGCCCTTTCAGTCAAACGTTCTAACGCCGGTCCCCGATCTTTCTTGGTCAGTCTGGTGTTTCGTTTAAGATTAATTTTGAACATCAGGCCTCCCAGGCTGTCTGGCTGTTGTTCCTGCCAACACTTAAGAATTTTGTCTTTCATTCTGTCGCTCTTCTACACCTGTCGAGGTGAAGTAAATTACCAAGTTACACAATTTACGAGTTCTTTTGACCTAATTTTAATAGTCGCTTGGCTAAAAAAAAAAAAAAAAAAAATATATTTTATTTGTTTGATTATGATTATTTTAACCAGAATTTTACACTTTATCATTAACTTCTCTTTTATCTGAGCACCCTGTGCTCCAGAGCCGCATATACTGTATCTACAGGTTCTTCAGTTAGTTTGCACTCCGTCAATAACCTTTAAACCTAAGTTCTACACAAAAACATATTTAGGCAAGGATTGCCACACACACACTGAACTGCTTCCAGCAGTGGTTTTTGATTCAGAGGAGGTGAGAGACTCAAAAGCCAAGAGGTCACACGCCTTTCTGCGGCCGAGTGAATGTCAAGGTATGAGGATCGGTTCTCCCAGTATCCTCTTCGTCTAGGGAGGTGATAGACTCGCTACTAAGAGGGCAAACGGCACTGCGATCAAATGAGTGTCAAGGAGTGAGGTTCTGCTCTACCGATGTCCCCACGTCTGGGGAGGCGATAGACTCAAGCCAAGAGGTCAAGCGCCATACAGAAACCGAGTGAGTGTCAAAATAGGAGGTTCTGCTCTACCAGTGTCCCCTGGGCCTACTGCCACAGATTCAGTGAAAACACACACCACGCCGATAAAGGGTTCCACACACACTGCTCGTGTTGTCTGATGTGGTCTACAGTGGGGGACATGGGGTCCCGCTGTCCACCGCGCCGGGGAGGCAGAGGGCTCTGTTTCTACCCGGGTGTGACCCAGGCCCGAGTCGCCGGTTTGAGAGTATTTCCACTTTTAGTCCCGTAGAACTGGGAAATCTTGCTAACCTTCTCTCAACCCCTCTGGTCTCCCTTTTACAACAGACTCAGAGTCAGTGTCCTCTGGTAGCCGATTCAAATTATGCCCGTATTTATTGTTTTGCACTATCACCAACCACAATGTCCCCACAGAACTGTGCCTGGAGACCCCCGTGCAATCGGAGGGTTTAATTCACTTCAGAGCACAGGAACCACCCCACAGCTGATGTGAAAAACAATAAAGATGAAAATATGTCCCTGTGTCCTTATTTCCTCTTCACTTATTCTCTTAACTTCTTCTTTATTCTTCCTCTTTATTCTTCTTTATTCTTCTTCTCTATAGGCGGGTCCCTGACTCCCTTGGGTCCCCGACCCCACGTCCCAGGCCAGACGTCTTCGGTGATACGCACCGGCGGTCTCAGACCGACCTAGTCCCTGACTAGGGCTTTTCTAAAATTTGCAGGCGTGTAAAGTCCCAGGTCTACCTAGTCCCAGACTAGGATTTTCCAAGAATTTTCGGACACCCGTCGTTTTTACAGAGGGCCGATTCCCAGAATCATTTGAGTCCTTATGTTTTCCAATTAGAATTTAGATCGGACACTTATTAACTTTCCCTATGTGTGTTTTATGTGATTTATACATTACATGTGGCTATATAGAGAGAAAGGACTAAAAAGTCGTTGCTTACGAATATTAGGATTTTTCTTCCGGACCTCTGATCTCCGCCCAAACGACAAACAGACCGAAGTCCGGCAGAAACTTTAGAAAAGGCTTTCTGCTTACCTCTTTTGTTGGAGCTCCTTTGTCGTTGGGTGGTGAAGACAGGCCCGTCTGGAAAGATCGTGGTTCCGAATGTCCTAATACCAAGAAGAATCCGGGTCACGGCACCAATTGTTGGAGCCAGGACTTCCGTCCCGCTGACTCCACCCGGTTCTTTTATTCTATGCTTGGTATAAAGAATGCCAAAACAACTGACTTCAGATTATTACCATTTATTTAAGTATAGCCAAATGTAATGTTCAGCGCTGGACCTTACAGGGAACGATACAAAGTATTTCGCCCCGAAAGGATCCTGATTGTTGATGAATCAGAGTTTTTATTCCATGTTCTTCTGGGCTGGGCCTGCCCCGACAGATAGGTTGGACTTTGTTCGCAATTGGACAATTTGGTATTGATGTCAGCTGCCAACCAAGAGCTGACATCCTTATCCGGTATGTTTTGGAACACTAGTGAGTGTGTGTTGGTTTCTCCGGAACGTGTGGGTATGTTTACACCTTAGCAGAGCATCTTATAACCTTGGTGTACTTCTCTCAGGAAAGGCCTAATATACAGTTAATACAATTATTCCATAGTAGTAGTGCCAATTAAAGTATATCCCTAACATTTGGGATGATATATTCTAGATTTAAACATTGATTTCATTATTTATTTTGATGTTCTGATGTTAATAGTGTTATTGGTGGTTGTGTTTGGTCGTGTTCTTGTTCAGTTAATCTAAATAGTTTAGTTACTTTTTGTGTCAAATCTGGAATGAGAAGTATTGAGCGTTTAATCTGCTCCTGCTACTACTCCGAAACTTACAGAGTTCAGCAGAAAAGTTCCCATTTGCTGCTGGGCTTATTAATGGCCTGATACTGCCTGTGTAGAATCAGTCCACTGTGCCCATGACAGCATCAAATTCCCAAATACTCACAACATTAAGGTTCAACAGAAACTGTCCATTTTAGCTACTTAAAAGTGGGCAACCAATTTATTTGAGTTATCAACTTAAAAATCTTGCATTTATTAAGTAAGCAGTACTTAAAATGATCTTTGACTGATGACAAAAAATGAATTTGCTCAAAGTAATATAGTTTGTTGATTCAATGTAATTTCTGAGGTTGCCATAACTTAAAAAGACTAATGCAAACTGTTACGTTGATTTTTTTTGTTGAGTCTAGACATTTCTTGTTAGAGTGATATATAGGAGTCCCTGACAAGAACCTTGTGGAACGCCACTTATTATCTTAGCCAAATCAGCTAAACGACCATTTACATCAGGCCATAGAGGGAATTAGCAATGGCAAACAGCAGTGTGTGTGTGTGTGTAGGTGTGTGTGTGTGTGTGTGTGTGTGTGTGTGTGTGTGTGTGTGTGTGTGTGTGTGTTATACAATGACCAATATTTCTGTTATAATACTACATACATTAATACTCCCTTTGTTACTCCTATATCATTCTGTTTAAAAGTTACTACTTTTTATCATTATAGCCTCATTAACAGGATCCGTCCTATTCCACATATTTATGTTACTAATTCTACTGTTACGATCACTCTCAGATGTTTCTTCTGTAACAACGATCATTAACAACAACAGCATGCAGTTCTGCGAGGCCCAGGCCTTTTCCAGAATCTCAAACACGGCCACAGCGGTGCGAGTCATTATGTCTAGCTCACACTGGCCAATAGTGACTCCACCCAGCCTGAACTTGGCCTCGATCACCTGCTCCTCCGACCACTGAGGATCATTTTTTTCATCATCCTTGAGGAAGAACTCAACCTTTGGGGGGCTGAAACGCTAGCCGTCTTTGACGATTGAACATTTCAGCCAGAAAGGCAGCAAACAGATCTTGGAATAGAATGACAGTACTTCTCACTAAATGAATTAATATCACGACACTCGTCACTAAGCTGATATCCCTCTCAGAGGCTGTCATTATTCCGGAACCATCTCTGGATTCCTGAAAGATGGAAGCCATTAGCGCTGACCTCTGTTCACAGCATCTACCATTAGCATCAAGACGGCTGGATAGCTGTTAGCTTCCAGTTCTGAGTCGACATGATGGCGCTTCGTCGCAGTGTCATTACTTCAGAAATCTGTTAAAGACCTAACATCAGATTATAGAGCATCTTCCTCCATCTCACTGATGTGACTTGATAAAACAGGAAATTAGAAGGAAGTTTACTGAAGTGATGACTTGTGCTAATGTTAACAGGAGAAGTTCACACACTACTTTCCAAACTGTCATCAAGTATTAATTTCCGGTAGCTTGAACTGACAGTAACTTTCAGTAACACTTTACTTGAAGACCCCCTGTATAACACATTATAAGTAGTTATAAACACTCATAAATGATCACAATGCTTTATAACCCACTACAGCACAGGGTTAGGGTTAGGGTTAGGGTTAAGTCCTGATGTTATAAAGCATTGTGATCATTTATGAGTGTTTATAACTGCAGTTATACAGTGATATAAAATACTTATGTGTTATACAGGGGTGCTTCAAGTAAAGTGTTGCCAAACTTTCTTTTCCCCAAAGACAGAAGTGGAGTTGAATCCAAATCAATGTCAACAGTGCTAATAAATCCTTGACAAATTATTTTGGAAAAAAAAAAAAAAATTTTTGAACGTAATGTGATCTGCACAAGCTGGAATGATATTTTTATTTGTGATATTTATGTATAACACGGGTTATATGATATAACTTGCGTTGAGTTGATGTCTGAGCGGCGTTGGACCGATCGGGATGGCGTTTCATCATAGCTCCTCCCACCAGCAGTGCTGGCTGGACACAGACGGACCTCCAGACCACTGTGTGAAAACAGAGGGTGGGGAAGAGAAGCTCTGACCTTTGCACCTTGTGAAGGACACAGAAACAATAAAGTGTTGGCATCACACGTGTTTATGGTTGGTTGGTGAGCACGCTCTCAAACACTATCTGAGATAATTTATCACCGCCGTGCAGATCCTTATCGGCTGTTCCCACCAAGCCGCCCCGTAAATAATCCATTTATTACGTGCAGTGACAACGGGACAGGCCCATGCTTGTGCTGAACTCTCAGAGTCACTTCTGTTTTTCCTCTGAGGGACTTCACAGCTTCGCTCATCCCGGCCCAAACTCTGCTCACTCGCTCGCCAGCTCCACGTCTGTCCTCTCCGCTCAGGATGGGGAAATGCTGCCAAGTCAGTACAATGTGTGTCCTGTGTGTGGTTTTGGCCGTGGTTTCCGTGGTAACCATCGTCACGTTGTGGACTATTGCCCTGATGGGCGGCGGCGGCGGCGACGTCACGGCTCTCTGGGACAGGTAGGATGGGATTTCTGGAACAAGTCAACGCCTCTGCTGTCTGACAGGTGGAAAGTCTGCTGGCAAACAAAACAACAATAACGCTGGACTAATTATTTATGGAGCCTGAACGGCTGATTCTCTTCACGACCTGGTGGAAATGGTTAATTAGTTCATATGGTTTAATAACCTGAAGAGCTGATGTCCCTCAAGGTTCTCTTCTGGGACCTTTGTATATGCAGAGCAATATGTTCAGCTGCAATGAGACTATTTCTTACTTCCGAAAAACAAAAGACTTTAAAAAAATGCAAAAAAAACTCAAGGAGCTGAATGATGCCCCTTTCCATGCACTCACTGCCCACACAGGACGGGTTTGGTAAGACAGGATCGAGGCGCAGCAGCTGGTTCAACAGAGCAGCAGGTTTAGCGCAGCAGCAGGTCTGTGTTCTGTCTTATAAGCGCATTTGAATCATAGAAGAAGTGATTCACAGCTGGAGAAACTGTGACGTATCAAAAAATGGTTCCTGGAGTCGTTCACCTCTGCTCGTCCTCCAGGTATCGTCTCCCCACGTCTCTGGTCCCTGAGAGCTACAGCGTCACCCTGTGGCCTCGCCTGAGCCACGACACGAACTCCGGTCTCTACGTCTTCACAGGTGGAGGACCGCACCATTCCTGTCTCCGCTGCCCGTCCACCGCTGTCCGTCCCCAAGAAAACATTCTCACTCCTGGTTTCTGTCACCAGGTCGCTCCTCGGTGCGCTTTGAGTGTGCGACGGAAACAGACGTGATCCTGATTCACTCCAACAAACTCAACTACACCCGCCTGAACAACAGCCAGCTGGTGTGGCTCAGTGCCGCAGGTACAGAACTCACATCCACTTCCTACTGTCCGAGCAGAGGAGTTCTCACCGTCCAACATCTGGATCTGTTTTCAAATTTACATCATTATAGACCAGGGGTGTTCAACCTGTGGCTATGGAGCCACATGTGGCTCATAAGTTAAATATGGTTGGAAAAAGCATGCCAAACTGCCTAAAAAGAGGTAAAGTGGTTAAAACTGCCAACATTTCAAAATGGTCAGCAAAAAAACCTTGAAAAGAGGAACAAAACTGTTATAATCAGGTTCAAATATAGGTTCAATGTAATAAAATGTTCACTGTTCTGAATTCTAGTTAAAAATTTGCAAATGAATCATAATATGATATAGTTTTTTGTTTGTAGAGCAAAACCATATAGGAAACTTCATATTTTAGCCTCAAGCATTCACCTCATTTTATGTGTTAAACGTGTTTTGCAGCTCCAGACCAGTTTGACTTGGTGGAAAGTCAAAAAAAAAAAAAGCTCTTTTGGTCATAAAGGTTGCAGAAACCTGTTAAAGATCATACTGGGCTGATTCGATGCATATCTTACAATCCCAGAACAAAAATAATCAACAGGAAGTAAACACCATATGTGACTGTTTGCAGAAGATACTCTTATATTCATGGAGGTCGAACAGGAAGTCTGTCAGAGGTGCATCTGACCTTATTTCTCCAGATGGTGGAGCTGTTCCAGACATTCTGACCTCCTGGCTGCAAGAGAAGACTCAGTATTTAGTCGTCCACCTGACGGGACCACTGACAGCGGGACAGAAGTACGAACTGTACGCCGAGTTCACCGGAGAGCTGGCCGACGACCTGGCGGGTTTCTACCGCAGCAAGTACGAAGAGGACGGAGTCAGGAAGTGAGTCTCCTCCGAGTCCATCTGTGTTTGCGTCCCCCCCGGTGAACACTGTCGGACTCTCCGCAGGATCGTCGCCACCTCTCAGATGCACCCAACTCACGCCAGGAAGACTTTCCCCTGTTTCGACGAGCCGGCCATGAAGGCGGTCTTCAACGTGACGCTCATTCACCCCCCGGGAACCGTGGCTTTGTCCAACGGCCTGGAGATCGGTCAGTCCGTCAGATTGACCAGTAATCCATTCATTCAAGTCCATAATATCAGGAATTAAATGCACTGACTGCAAGAGGGTCACGAGTTTGTTATATTAAAATTTCAATATTTTGTCATTGCGACGTGAGAATTCATCTTCAAATGTTCGTTTTTCTTGACAAGACCAACGTTTTTGGTTTTAACATAATCATAAAATAGTCAACAGTTTATTCAAATTTAGCTCTTTCCTTCTTTTCTTATACTTTGCTGGTGTTGTACTTACAATGACCACTACAGGACTGCAGAAATCTGACCTTTGACATTTATTGCATGCTATTAAGCCCTGCGATTCCACATCCGTGAACCTGACATAAGACTGTTGCATTAGCCTGATTAGCATGAGAAGCTGGTCGAGATTTCTCCTGAATCCGCACTGTCTCAGTCGGGCTTTTTGCGTCTGTGTTCCTCAGACGTCGCGAACGTGACCATCGACGGGGAAAGCGTGACCCGCACCACGTTCGAGAGCAGCAAGAAGATGTCCAGCTACCTGCTGGCCCTCGTCGTCTCCGATTACGGACACCTGCGAGCCCGAGCCCGAGACACTCTGGTGAGAGTTAAAACGCTGTGGTCAGGACCAGGACCAAGACCAGGACCAGGACCAACATGGACTGGGACCAGGCTGAACCCTGTGTATTCTCACTACTGTGTCCTCAGATCCGTGTGTGGGCCCGGAGACGCTTCATCGAACGGGGTCAGGGCGACTACGCCCTGAACGTGACGGGACCCATTCTGGACTTCTTCCAGCAGTATTACAACATCTCCTACCCTCTGAGCAAGTCGGGTGAGCGGCTGAGACGGGCGAGTGGCCGGGTGGGAGGACGTCTCCTCATTCATGTCGTCATCTCAAGACAAATTCTGCTCAGTTTCATATCATGGACATGTCCAGTCGTTGATTCATCAACATTTATTCTGCCATCCACCATTAGAAAGTTGACATGCTCAAGGGAAGCCAGTCTATCTGGCTGGTAACACAAGACAATAATAACATTGAATAAATAGCATAAGTACCTTTAAAGTGCAACAATAGTAAACTGTCTGAGTTCTAAGTTTTCCAAATTTGTTTTCTTTGACCTAATTGGTAACGTTTATCCTGTTCCTGCGATTGAGCGCATTAATTAAATAAATAAGCTCCATGTATATATTGTGTATAAAGAAATAAATGAATATTTTATGAAAATACACATATGCAACAAAATTATCTATATCTTCACACACTTATCTAAGAATAATAATAATAATAATAATAATGATAATACATTCATTTATGAAGTGCTTTCAATCATGCTGAACATGAGGACACAAACAGGCATTAGACACCTCAACAATTAACCAATGTACAAAAACTCCACAGTGACAGAAAGAGCCACATCCAGCTCTGTGAGTCAAATCCAGCAGGCATGGAGGATTTTCTGTGGGCCTGCAGCAACTTCCTGTTATCACACGGTGACATCTGGTGGCCACATATGGAAAACAATGTCAGGAATGCCGTGCCTGAATTGACCTCAGCTCGTGGTGTTTTCACCCTTACAGGAAGTTAATTTTGTGCTGTTGGGCTCGGACGCCACAGAGTGGCGTGAGAACTCCTCTCTCTCTCTGCCAGATCAAATCGCGCTGCCGGACTTCTACTTCGGGGCGATGGAGAACTGGGGCTTGGTGACGTACCGAGAAACCAACCTTCTGTACGACCCGCTGACGTCCTCCAACAGGAACCAGGAGACCACGGTCACCATCATCGCCCACGAGCTGGCTCACATGGTGAGACGTCGTCCAGCCGGCCGGCGGGCCACGTGCCGACCGGCCCGCCGACCGACCCCTCCTCTGCCGCAGTGGTTCGGGAACCTGGTGACTCTGCGGTGGTGGAATGAGGTGTGGCTGAACGAGGGCTTCGCCTCCTACGTGGCGTACCTGGGTGCGGACCACGCCGAGCCGGCGTGGAACGTGGTGAGGGAGGACACGCTCGCCCGCCTTCGAACTTCCCGTCCCGAATGGCGCCGTGCTGACGCGTCTGTGCGTCGCTTTTAGAAAGACCTGATCGTGCTGGACGACGTCCACAGAGTGTTCGCGGTTGATGCTCTGGCCTCGTCTCATCCTCTGTCCTCAAAGGAAGAGGACATCGTTCTGCCCGATCAGATCTCAGAGCAGTTCGACGTCATCGCCTACAGCAAGGTGGACACACTCTCCTCAGGACCTCCAGCTCGCTCTGAGTTCTGCACCTCATGTCATTCATGTTTTCATTCATTCATGAGCTGAAACTTCCAAGATGCAGTTGAATGTTGTGAGGAAGTAATGAAAATTGCGTTGATGAGATTTGAGGACTTGTCGTATTTTCTCAGTACTGAAAGAGCAGCATGGTTCCTACAACACACCGTTCACTCCAGATACTCTCTGACCCGGTCAAACGGACGTGTGTTTGTCTTCAGGGTGCGTCTGTCCTCAGGATGCTGTCGGACTTCTTGTCCGAGCCGGTCTTCGTCCAGGGACTCAACGTAAGTCTGTCTTTATTTCATCAGGTAACCTGAACACAGTGAGTCGTTCTGAGGCTCTTCTGTCGCTGCAGTCGGGTTTTATCAGGGATGCATCGATACCAGTTCTGACCTTCAGCTATGGGCTGATACTGAGTACTTCTTTAATGCTGTTCAGCCTGATTTATACTTCATAAAAAAACAAAACAGGAAGGCTGTGAGGCTGTGGCTCTTTAGTCCCTCTATAGCGGCTCTGGGGGTCCTGGACAGTTCTCGCCCAGGGCTCAATTGTAGAACCGCCTCTGCCGATACCAGACGCTGGTATTGATGCATCCCTGGTTTTTACCATCAGAAAAAAAGACCATCTATATTTTGGAGACATTCTGCTCTGAGATCAGGACCAGAGTCAATATGCGCCTCACCTGCGGTGGACCTCACAGCAGGGTGCCTCCAGGTTGCCTCTTGCGTGGCCCCCAGTCGGTCGGACTACTTGTTGATGCTGAGTCTTTCTTTTGCAGCGGTACTTGAACCACTTTGCCGAGAGCAACACGATCGGCAGCGACCTGTGGGAACATCTACAGACGGTAAGACGACGATGGTGAACCCGCTCCAAGTGGAGACGGCTGATTCTAGATCCTGTCGCCGGCCTGGGTTTGTGAGGAAAAATGGCCCGTTTTGTGCAGGCGGTGGAGGAAAACCGGGTTTCGCTTCCTGCTTCGGTTGAAGACATCATGAAGCCCTGGGTGCTGCAGATGGGCTTCCCCGTGGTTACCATAGATACCAGCAGTGGCGAGATTACCCAGCAGCACTTTCTGCTCGACCCTGACTCCAACGTCACGGTCCAGTCACCGTACAAGTGCGACAACTACACACAACACAAAATGCAATACACAACTTAGAAAATAGGAACACAACACAACAAGTACACAACTCAGACTACAGGTACAGTACTGAACTGTAATCAGACTACAGGTACTGAACAGGACTGTACTCAGAATACTGAACAGGACTGTACTCAGAGTACAGGTACATGCGGCTCTGGGTTTGTTCCCTCCTGCAGGTATGAGTGGTTGATTCCTGTCCGCTGGATGATGAACGAGGAGTTTCAAACTAAAATCTTCTGGCTGCTGGAGAAACAAGGTGAGCTGTTTCCTGTTGAAGAAAACTCGTCTCACACTGTGTGTGTCTGTGTGCTTCTGTGTGTTTCTGTGTGTTTCTGTGTGTGACGAAGCTCCGTCGTCCTCAGCGGTGAATCCAGACATGAGGAGCGGAGCCTCGTGGCTTCTGGCCAACATCAACGTGACCGGTTTCTACAGAGTGAACTACGACCTGGGAAACTGGGAACGCCTCCTGGCTCAGCTCAGCACAGACCACCAGGTACAGACCACCGGGTACAGACCACCGGATACAGAACACCAGGTAGTGACCACGAGGTACAAACCACCAAGTATAGACCATCAGGTATGGACCACTAGGTACAAACCACCAGGTACAGACTAACACATACCACCATCCAATACAGACCACCAGGCTTAGACAACCAGGTACAGACCACCAGGTAAAAACCACTAGGCATAGACCACTCGATTCATACCACCAGGTACAGACCACCGGGCACAGACCACTAGATTCATACCAACAGGGACAGACCATCCCATACAGACCACCATGATTATAAAACTGGGTATAGACCACCGGGTACAGACCACTGGTGCACCGGAGAGCCAGCTGGTGGTCTGTGTGTCTGGAGTGTGTGTGATGGTGTTGTGTAGTACATGTGTGTGTTTTCAGGTCATCCCGGTCATTAACAGAGCTCAGCTGGTGGACGACGCCTTCAGCTTAGCCCGGTACGTCCTGCAGCTCGCCGTCCTCCGTCCTCACAGTCAGGACAGTACCTAGAGTACAAAATGTAACTCCTGCATAAGTTTCTACATATACACACTAGTAACTTATGGTGTGTGTATGTGTGTGTGTGTGAGCAGGGCTGGGCTGCTCTCCTCCTCAGTGGCCCTCAGGACCTCGTCCTTCCTGTCCCAGGAGACGGACTTCCTGCCCTGGCAGGCTGCTGTAAACAATCTGGATTATTTCTACCTGATGTTGGACCGGACAGACGTCTACCAGCCCCTGCAGGTCTGAGGGCCGAGAGAGGAAACCTCCCGGTGGACCACGTCACCACGACCCACACCAAATCTGTGTGTGTGTGTGTGTGTGTGTGTGTGTGTGTGTGTGTGTGTGTGTGTGTGTGTGTGTTCAGGACTACGTCAGAAAGCAGGTGACGCCACTCTTCTTTCACTTCAAGAACACAACAGGAAATTGGAGCCGAGTCCCTGAAGGACACACTGAACAGTGAGAGCAACAACACAACACAACACAACACAACACAACACAACACAACACAACACAACACAACAGACACACTGCAGAGTGATAAAAACAAAACACAAACACCTAACCCTAACTACACAAACCACACTGAACAGTGACAACACAACACAGCAGTGAACTGTGTGTGTGTGTGTGTGTGTGTGTGTGTGTGTGTGTGTGTGTGTGTGTGTGTGTGTGTGTGTGTGCAGGTACAGCCAGGTGCTCTCCCTGCGTACAGCCTGCAGCTGTGGACTCTCGGAGTGTCGCACTCTGAGCAGCAGCTGGTTCAAACGCTGGATGGAGGAACCTCACAACAACATGTGGGTCTGTTACTGAACTCCCAGCAGGGGTCGCTAGTGAGCTCAGAACAACTAGAACTGGAACTGGTTGACATGCGTCTGTCCCATGTCTGTTGATGTCTGTGTGCCTTGTTATTCACCCTGAAAGACCTCTCTTCCAGGTTCGGCAGTCCATTTTTCAAACGGCAGCATTCTTGGTGATTTCCAGTGTCTGAACAGAATCTGTCTCCAGTCACGATGAACGAACCCTGAATTCTAACGAACCCGCTCTGAACAGTCCACTGGCTGATGAGTGGAAGCAGTCAAACATTTTCAACTGCATCAGTCTGACTCGGACTCACACATTTTCTCCCAACCCCATATTTTCTCCAAAGTTATCCACATCCCTAACTAGTCTGAGAGAACCAAACCTCTAACAACCCTCTGCCTTAACCGTACCTTCAAGTAGTCGCCGAGTTAACCACATCCCTAAGTCCTCTGAGTGAACCACGTCTTTCGCCAGTCCCCGGGTTAACCTCTGCTCTAACCAGTCCCCGGGTTAACCCCTTCTCCCCCCTGTGCGGTCAGGATCCATCCTAACCTCCGCTCGGCGGTGTACTGCAGCGGGGTGGCGGTGGGCGGAGAGGATGAGTGGGAATTTGCATGGTCCCAGTTCAAGATGGCGTCCGTGGCGAGCGAGGCGAGCGAGCTGATGTCGGCTCTGGCGTGTGCGAGTGACACCAGGCTGCTGCAGAGGTCAGTTGTTCACCAGCAGGAGGCGACTGATTCCTGTGATTATTTCCATGAAATAATGAAAGTTCTCCATGAGCTTCTCACCGAGGCGTGTGGATTTGTCTCGGTGCGTCGGCGCCGACAGGTGATGGTCTCCAGAGGAAGTCGTTGAGCCTCACCTGGTCACAGCAGGTCCGTCCTGCTGGACCGTCGGGCTCAGGCTGTTTTGGTGCTGAGAGTTTGGGACTCTGTGCCGCAGGTATCTGTCGTACTCGCTGAACTCGTCCCTGATCAGGAAGCAGGACGCCACCGCCGTCATCACGTCCGTGGCGGCGAACCGGGTTGGTCAGAGTCTGGCCTGGGACTTCGTGAGGGAGAACTGGAACTTCATCTTCACTCAGTGAGTCGTTCGGTGTTCATCCATCCATCCAATGAACCACTGATCCATCCATCCATCCATCTCAGCTTTAAGTTTTTAGTCTTAAAGGATTCTTCTTCTTTAAAACCGTCAAGATGTCCAAATCTGTGTCTCTTTATGTCCGTCCTCAGATATGGCGTGGGCTCCTTCTCCTTCGCCTCCATCATCACAGGAGTCACAGCCAGGTTCTCCACCCCCGAGGACCTCCGACAGGTAACTGCACTGCTAACCAGCTCAAACATCTCAGAAAGATGGAATCAGATTCGGGATCGAATTTCAAAATATACAGAAAAAGTCACGACTAGTTTAAAAATGGTCCAATTACTCTACAAGTGACGGCAGATACAAAGAAAATACCTACAGTTGTTAGTGATCAGTGTGTCCTGAGTAAAGAATGATCACATGATCCTGGAGTGTGATGTAGAAGGAAGATGCTCTATGATCTGGCTGTCAGCTGCTCAGACTCCACCTGACCTCTGACCTCTGGCTCTCGGTCGTGCAGCTGGAGGAGTTCGTGCAGCAGCAGGGGGCGGCGGGCTTCGGCCCGGCCACCCTGGCCGTGGACCAGGCCCTGGAGAAGACCCGAGCCAACATCAAGTGGCTCCAGAAGAACAAAGAGGAGATCCTGGACTGGCTCAGCGGTCAGGCCGGCCGGGGGGGGCGGGGCGCTCTGAGGCAGGAAGCACGCAAACCTCCGTCTCCGTGGACGGCGGAACAGTTTGGGGTGCAGGGAATGAAAAATGGCCGTCATGAACAGCTGAGACTGGTCTTTACACTGAGCTCAGATCAATAAAGACACAGATTCATACAGAACTGTTTCATTTTCACTGTTT
Source organism: Salarias fasciatus (assembly GCF_902148845.1). Lineage (NCBI taxonomy): Eukaryota > Metazoa > Chordata > Actinopteri > Blenniiformes > Blenniidae > Salarias > Salarias fasciatus. Next base: position 31,291,490 of record NC_043751.1, read on the forward strand.
CTATCGTCACATTTTCAAAACCATACTTTCATGAAACAAAAATGATGTGCTTTCTCTTGAAACGTTGAAGTGTGAATGGGTGGCCCTCCAGAACCGGGACCGAGACCCTCATGACCCGGAGTCCAGGTTTGGTCCTGGATGGCCACCGTCATGTTCCAGATGTCTCTTAGCTTCAGCAGACCGGACTGCAACCAGGACTTCATCCTCGAGCTTCTTATGAAGCCCAAAAGATGCTTTTAAGTGTTACAAGAGCCAAAAACATGCAGTAGGAAGACCCTCCAGAACCAGGACCAAGATCCCCCAGAACCGGAACCGAGGTCCTCCAGAACTGGGACCGAGATCCTGCATAACTAGGATGAGATCCTCCAAAACAAGGACGGAGACCATCCAGGACCAGTACCAATATCCTCCAGAACCGGGATGGAGACCCTTCAGAACCTCCAGAATGTTTCACAATGTGGGAATATAATCCCCTGCTGCCTGTGGCTAGCTGTGTAGCATGCTAACTAATTGATACTAACTCATTTCACCATCATTAGCTTGGTAACTTTATTCAAATTGAGGACGGGCTGCTTTTTCAAAGTTCTGGTTCGTTTTATATCTACAGATTAAATCCCGTGAACTGCTGACTGTGTGTTTTAAACGTCACGCCTCCAGACAGAATCTGAAAACACCGGAGAGGGAAGAAAGTTCTCGGCGGTCCGTGACCTGCTGCTGCTGCTTCTTTTCTTTTTATTGATCCAAAACACAACTGGGACTGAGACCGTGTGAAACACAGAGGAAACTCGAGACAAACATGCAGGCGTTTACACCACACGGCGGCAGCACCGAGCAGAAGAGCACAGCGTGGACGACACGAGCCAGAGGCAACGAAAAAACAAAGAGTCACGTGAAAAGTTACGGCTACTGTCCGAACCCGGCGCAGCGGTTCCTTCCAATGTCCCGGCCGGCGTTTCCTCATGAAACCAGCTGCAGTTCTCCTTCTGTCCGCTAGAGGGAGCCACAGGGATCCTGCTCAACGCCGTCACTGATTCCAGGAGACGGGAGCGGCATTCTGGGAAATCAACCCCTTTGCTGTACATGCAGGACACACACACACACACACACACACACACACACACACTCACACACACACACGCAGGTGTTCTCCGGGCCTGGAAGCTGCGGTTAGTTCGTTGGAGTTGTTGAAAGTCTCATGCTGAGCAGGCGGTTAGTAACACACTGTTTCCTCCACAACACTTCAGGTTCTACAGAGCGACAGTTCAGCCCGGCCCGGAGGAGCATTATGGGATGCCCGTAACCATGGAGACGGAGTCAGAGTTCTGATTGCTCGGACGCTGGACATCCTGCATGCCTCAGTTCCAGCTGAACACACACACACACGCACACGCTCACGCACACGCACGCACACACACACACACACACACACACACACCATCAGAAAACGCTAACAGAGGAGCACACTAAGTCAAAGGGAAACAACACACACTCACACACACACAGTTGAACGACGTCACCTGGAATCAAACACTTGAACTAAGAAAGTCAAAGGCAAACAAACCACACGCTACTTTTTACAAACCGTGGAGAACCGGAAGTGAAGCCAAAACATCAGAAACGCACTGAAATCTGCCCAGGAGGCGCAGTCTCTGCTTCAGCCAGCAGAGGGCGCTGCAGATGCTTTGACTTCACTTTGTCAGTCAGCCTGTGACCTCGGTACAGGAAGTGATTTGTGTCAGTGAGAAAAATGCTTAAAGATTCTTAAAGATAACCTTAAAAAACAAATCAAACTGAAGCCAAAATGTCTAGAAGAAAAGAAAAGCTTGGAGTGTTTCTGAGTCTCCAGTCCTCACAAAACCACAAGGCCTTAAAGGGAAAGATTATAGAGCATCTTCCTCCTCTAACATCCAGATTATGAAACACCAAAAATATTTAGATTGAATACATGAACCTTACTGATCTAATCGTCACAAGAACATCCAGCTGGCTCTAAGGTGGTAGAGAGAGTTGGTGAATTGTTACAAACATATAACCAGATGGAGTTATTGAAAGTTTTGGGTGGAATGAGGTTCCGTCAGATCTCAAATCTGATTCTAACTCACCGATCGATGGGATGTTAGAAGGCTATTTATCTTCTTCGGGTTTGAAATGAGTAAGTGATGGTGGTCGGACGTCAGACTCAGAAACACTCAGAGTAGAACATTGTTCCCGTTGTGCAGGAAGTGAGTGGGACGGTCAGGTCACATGACTAAAGCCTCCAATAACATCAACATCAACATCATCATCGTCATCATCAGTACATGTTAGTAGGTCCGGAGTGTGAGAGGATTCACGGCGTGGACTCACACCGGAGCTGAAGTGAACACAAACCCCGCCCACCCCATCCAAAGTTTGACCCCGCCCCTTTTTAAACTCCACCTCCAGTTTATTCGTCCGCTGAAACCCCGACCCTCAAAACACAGACCACGCCCCTTCTCCCTCCCAAACAAGTGAAACTCCACCCCATTTCCCTTCAGACTGATCAAGCCTCACCCATTCTCCTCTCCAAACCGGTCAGACCCCGCCCCCTGCTCCCATCCAAACCGGTCAGGCCCCGCCCCCTGCTCCCATCCAAACCGGTCAGGCCCCGCCCCCTGCTCCCATCCAAACCGGTCAGGCCCCGCCCCCTGCTCCCATCCAAACCGGTCAGGCGCCGCCCCCTGCTCCCATCCAAACCGGTCAGACCCCGCCCCCTGCTCCCATCCAAACCGGTCAGGCTCATTTTAATCGAAAACACAAGTGCTGGACATGAAAGCTCCCGGTGTGGCGTTACCAGCTGGCGGATCATCGATCCGGTGCAGAGTGAAGTCAGTTCAACCCCGCCCACCCCCCCTCCCCCTCCCCCGTGGCGACCTGGCGCCCCTTCACTGCAGGATCTTCTGTCGCGTGTCGGGCAGTTTCAGCGCCACCAGCCCGCCGCACACCAGCGCGGCGAAGGACAGCAGGATGGGGATGGCTTTGGTGACGCCCACGAAGCTGGCGAAGATGGAGCTGCCCAGGATGGCGGCCAGCTTGCAGAGAGCGTTCAGGACACCGAACGCCGTCGCCCTGGGACAGAGAGACCGCGAGATCATTTCGACCAATCAGATCATCAGACATGAGATGAGGTCATCACATTTTTTTTACTTTTTCATGAAGAATTCCTTGATAGATTCGACAGCTGTGACTCAAATGCAGTAAGGTGTGTGTGTGGCGATGAGGCAGTGAACGTTCCGTGGTTTTACCTCTTGGAGGCCGGGTACAGCTCCACCGTCACCACCTCGATGCCGTTCCAGGCGGCGGCGCTCACGCCGCAGAACAGACACTGCAGGGCGATGATGGCCGACTGGCTGAAGCTCAGGAAGAGGAGGAAGGTGCAGCCGGCGGAAACCAGCATGGAGCCTCCTGGAGAGAGCAAGGAGGGACAGAACCGGTGAGGGACTGCTGGGAGAGCAGCTTCCTGAGGCTGGAATCCAGGTTATAGAGCATCTTCCTCCTCTGACATCAGATTATAGAGCATCTTCCTCCTCTGACATCTGGATTCTAGATATCGTGAGAAAAAGTTCCTTCCAAAAGAAGCGACAGTAATCAAGTATTCAGTTATGGACTATTCAGTCCCAGAGAGAGAGAAGAGTCAAAGCTGCAGACGTCACCTATAATCCGAACCCGGCCGACCTTCTCCATGAACAGAGCTGAGATGATGTTCCCAGGCAGAACCGCCAGGTTCCCCAGGAAGCTGACCAGGTAGATGAGCACGTCGTTCTCGTCCCCCACGTCCAGGTGGCAGCCATGTTTTTTATGCTCGAACGTCACGTTCTCCATCCTGCAGTCGATGAACTTCTCCTTGGACAGGTCTGCGGAGGACACACGAACACTCAGCATCCCTCCGCTCCCGAACCCCCCTCAGGTCCCGGTTCACCCGCTGCAGGCCTGAGTTCATCCTGAGTACGCAGATGATGCTGTTTTCTATGTGTGTGATGGCAGAACAGCCTGATGTGATAAACAGACGCATCATCAAAACAATCAATCTTTGATTGGAAAATAGATGGACTCAAGGAAAAGTTGCTCCAATGAAAACATGAAATGTAGAAAGGAATGGCTTCAAAAACCCTTTTCAAACTTAGAAATTCACTTTGACTGAAACAGATTCAGCAAAGGAGCTGAGTCTCTGCTCATCATATCTGTAGAAAAGCTGTGAACACTGAAAAGCCACCCTGGTCATGTGGACTTGTTGGACAGAATGTGTTGTTATTGTTTTCACAAACTGATTTTTGGGTGTCAAACTGTGTGAAACCAACTTAACAGACAGCGGGTGGACGAGAAGGCAGCTCGCCTTCAGCTATGACTTCTTATTTTCTTTACATTAAAATGCAGCAGTTCTCAAACCTTTTCAAGTTGTCCCACATGAGAACATGTCCACACTCTCGGATCATCTTCAGACAAACAAACGTGTTTGAGTTTAGGTGTATTTCGGTTCTAAAACGTCACAGACTGACTGAACGACATCTGAACTCGTCTTTCTCGACTTCCTGGAGGGGATGGGAGGGCCGGCGCTCCGGCTGAACCTACCTGTGTTGTAGAAGACGGTGGAGCGGATGGTGCAGTTCTCAAACAGTGTGTCAGTGGACCTGATGTCCTCAAAGCGACAGTCTTCAAACAGAGAGTCCTCAAACTTCACTGACTTCATCTCTATACTGATGAACCTATGAGGATGGGATGATACACACAGACCTACAGACAGACGGCCTTTCTCAATGCGCACCTGCAGCCCGGTTCTTGGGAGTCTGAAGACAACGTTCACCAGACCTTCATGGGTTCAGGAGGAACTGGAAGAGGAACCCGGCGAAGAACTCTGCCTCTGCAGGTCTGAGGTTTCACCTCGCAGAGTAAAGAACTCTCAGCTGCTGGAGCAGGAGGGTTTCAGGGGTTTGAGTTTGGTGAAAGTTGCGTATTAAACTTCGATGATGAAAAAGCAGGTCGGTCTGGTTTCAGCTTCTTTAGCTGAAGCCCCGCCCCTTTACTGTCTTTGCTGTCTGTAGCTCCTTTTTCCACCAATTTGGTTCCGAATACAGCCCAGAACCAGAGGCAGAGGCTGAGTCCAGGTTCTGAAATGTGGTCCTGATGCCCCTTTCACTCTGACACACTGGGTCAGTTGAGATCTGCAGAACCGTGGCGGCACTGGAGCGCTCGACGGTGCAGGGTTATTCGTAAACTGTCTGACGGATCAATACATCAGAGCCTAAAATACGCAGCATCCAGTCCGACACCGCTTCGGACAGCTGAGGACTGCGGCGTGTTGATTTCGGCAGGTACCAGACAATCTGCCTTCCGTGACAGTATGTCGTCCACTGTGAATGCAGATACCTCTTCGTTGAAGCCTGTTCCGTCACGCACTGCTGTCGGCCGCCGTGGTAATCCGCAGACCCGGTACGTCGGAGTGAAAGGAGATATGAAACACCAGCTCTTTGCTGGGCCGGAGCAAAGCACCGAGAACCGCTGGAAACGCAGAACCACCATCTTTAAAACAACCAAGCCAGCGGTTCCTCAGAGATACCGGATTCAAACAGACTCTGTACTGGCAGTAGCTCCAGCAGGAACCAGCACCTGGTGGTGGGAAAGGGCTTTGGGTTTATCTGAGCCAGTTAGCATTAGCATTATTTGGCTAGATACAGCATGCTAACAGTCGTGATGCAAGTGGAGATTTGAACTATTGATCAAGAAGGTTTTATTTACTGGCCCCGAGTCCGGGTACGGGGACATGAGTGCGCCTCCTGCTGGTTCACGGAGGATCTGCAGGTTCGGCCCGTTTGCTGGTTAACGGGATAACTTCAAAACTCGAAGAAGAGATTCGCCTGTTTGTTCATGAGAAACAGGATGTTTAAACAGCGACACTGTCCACGTCTCGTCTACGCCGACTCTAACGGACCTGTTCCCCGTCTGAACCCGACTTCCCAACTCCACAAGAACAGCGAGGCCGATTGAGAAAAGTCAAATAAAAACATGGACCCGCTTCTACTGCTGCAGCCAACAGAACCAGAGAGGGCAGAATGGGCCGAGTCCGACATGACAGGATGAGAGGGTGAGGGAGCCTGGAGCCCATCCTGTCTGGTTCCTTCTGCTGAAAGCATAGAAGGTCGTCGATATACAGCAGAGCTTCCTGCTGTATATCCGCTCCAGCCTGGAGATGGCGCTGTGCCTCCACCGCAGCAGAAACTCACACCGACTCTTCCTGTGCATCGCTATGGGAACGGGTCACCGATGTGGGTCCCTTAGCATGACCTTTGACCCCCCAATCTGCTCCACTAGTGGCCCAACATGCTAATTGCATCATTTTCAGTGTTTCTGATTTCAAACCATCGCCGTCTAAACAGGAAAGTTTTCTCAAGTAAAAATGCAAATGTGTTGCATTTTCATTTAAAGGTGCTGCAGGCAGGATTCTGCATCTCCGCCATCTTGCTTAGGGTAACCTAAGCAAGATGGCGATTTGACCCATCTAAGATGGCGATTTGAAACCCAGCACAGCCAATCCTGTCCTGTTTTCTCTGACATTACGCCCTTACGCAAGTTAAGCCCCTCCCACAAGAACGTGCAACGAGCGCCCCTCGACCAATCACGGTTAGAGCCCCATGGGCTCTTCTGATTGGTCAAAGATACCTGGAGCTGTTGAGATTCCTTTTCAGCTCAGAACAGAGACAGATGGAAACGCTGCGCCCTCGTGGTAGTGCAGTTATGCTGCACTCCTAAAGGATTATCAATGGATACTCTGACATTTAATCCAAAGAAAACACAGAAAAATTAGTATTGACTAGCAAAATCCTGCCTACAGCACCTTTAAAACAGAGCCTCAGTAATAATACTACTGTTAATACTCATTATTATAGGAGACAAAGTAAGTAATTGTGGTATTAACACTACCAGCAGAATTAGTAAATAAATGAATGTGAGGAATAGTAGTGATCACAACAATGATAATAATAATTCTAAAAAGTCGTAATACCGTAATACTGAAAATTTATAATAGTAGGAGTAGCAGGTGTTAAAAGAAGAAAAATAATGGATGTAGTAGAAGTATTATATAATATATATTATTAATATAATATAAATATTATATAATAACTATTATAATATAGTTTGAGTCCTTCTGAGAATCTGCTGCCTCAGAACCAGCTCACACTCTTCACATGGACATAAACCTTCTACACAATTAAAGTTTTCAGTGTGACACACACATACATACACACACACAAACACACACACTTACTTGTCGCGGACGTACTCTCCTTCTCTGTGGATCTGGTTCTCCAAAGAGAAGTTAAAGTGGAAGTTCTCTACTCGTTCTCTGTGAAACACCTGGAGACAGAAAACTGCCGAGTCAGCAGAGAGTGATGGAAACGACATGCTGGAAACAACAGGAAGAAACCAAGAAAGTTACAAAATCTGAAAAGGAAACGGGGAGCGAAACATTTTCTGAAATGAAGAGAAAAATCTCAAATAAAAAACAAAAATCAGATCAAACATCAATAAATGGCAGATTGTAAAAAGTAGATCAGTATTCTGCCAAATGTTCAGCACGTCTCTGTCTTTAATCTTTTACGTTTTGATTTGTACTTATTGTGTATGCATGTGTAGTTGTGTATATACAGTATATATATACATATATGTATATGTGTGTGTGTGTGTGTGTGTGTGTGTGTGTGTGTGTGTGTGTGTATACTGATGCTGTTGTAGCTCAGGAATTTCCCAGTTGTGGATTAATAAATTAACATCTCTATCTCTAGTAGTAGGTGTTGTCGTTTTTGTGGTTGTTATTGTGAATGTAGAAGTTGTGTGGTAGTAGTTGTATAGCTGTTGCGTAGTAGTAGTAGTAGTAGTAGTAGTGTAGTTGTTGTTGTTGTTATAGTTGTTATTGCTGTGCAGTATGTAGCAGCGTTGTCGTAGTTATTGTGTAGTTGTAGTTGAGTAGTCGTAATTCCTTGTAGTTGTAGCTGCTGTTGTTCAGTTGCTGCTGTATAGTTATTGTTGCTGTTGTATAGTTGTTGTTCCTTCTGTTATGTAGTTGCTGTTGTATAGTTATTGTTGTTGATGTTGTATAGTTGCTGCTGCTGTTGCTGTTTAGTTGTTGTTGTATAGTTGTAGTTGTTGCTGTTGTATAGTTATTGTTGTTGATGTTGTATAGTTGTAGTAGTGGTAATTTTATTGTTGTTGCTGTTGTGTAGTTGTTGCTCTCACCTTGACTTTGGACTCGTACTCCTCGTACTGCAGGTGTTTGATCATGTCGGGGAACCAGACCGACAACCCGTAGTAACTGTGACCACAACAAAACAACACACAGTCATCTGAGGCGCTCTGCCGGCCTCCACCTGCCTCCACCTGCTCCAACCAGCTCAAATGGAATCTCCTGGATTCTACTGCCCTCTACTGGCAAACAGTGTTTTTTACTGACACCAGCCTCCATCCATAGAACTGAGAAAACAGTTGGACTGCCCTCTGCTGCTCTCTACTGCCCTCTACTGCTGTCTACTGCTCTCTACTGCCCTCTGCTGCCCTCACTGTCCTCTGCTGCTCTCTACTGCCCTCTGCTGCCCTCACTGTCCTCTGCTGCTCTCTACTGCCCTCTACTGCTCTCTACTGCCCTCTGCTGCCCTCACTGTCCTCTGCTGCTCTCTACTGCCCTCTGCTGCTCTCTACTGCCCTCTGCTGCTCTCTACTGCCCTCTACTGCTGTCTACTGCCCTCTGCTGCCCTCACTGTCCTCTGCTGCTCTCTACTGCCCTCTACTGCTCTCTACTGCCCTCTGCTGCCCTCACTGTCCTCTGCTGCTCTCTACTGCCCTCTGCTGCTCTCTACTGCCCTCTGCTGCTCTCTACTGCCCTCTACTGCTCTCTACTGCCCTCTGCTGCCCTCACTGTCCTCTGCTGCTCTCTACTGCCCTCTGCTGCCCTCACTGTCCTCTACTGCTCTCTCCTGCTCTCTACCGCCCTCTGCTGCACTCTACTGCTCTCTACCGCCCTCTACTACCCTCTATTGCCCTCTGCTGCTCTCTACCGCCCTCTGCTGCTCTCTACTGCCCTCTGCTGCCCTCACTGTCCTCTGCTGCTCTCTACCGCCCTCTGCTGCTCTCTACTGCCCTCTACTGCCCTCTACCGCCCTCTGCTGCTCTCTACTGCCCTCTGCTGCCCTCACTGTCCTCTGCTGCTCTCTACTGCCCTCACTGTCCTCTACTACCCTCTACTGCCCTCTGCTGCCCTCACTGTCCTCTACTGCTCTCTCCTGCTCTCTACCGCCCTCTGCTGCACTCTACTGCTCTCTACCGCCCTCTACTACCCTCTATTGCCCTCTGCTGCTCTCTACCGCCCTCTGCTGCTCTCTACTGCCCTCTGCTGCCCTCACTGTCCTCTGCTGCTCTCTACCGCCCTCTGCTGCTCTCTACTGCCCTCTACTGCCCTCTACCGCCCTCTGCTGCTCTCTACTGCCCTCTGCTGCCCTCACTGTCCTCTGCTGCTCTCTACCGCCCTCTGCTGCTCTCTACTGCCCTCTGCTGCCCTCTACCGCCCTCTGCTGCTCTCTACTGCCCTCTGCTGCCCTCACTGTCCTCTGCTGCTCTCTACTGCCCTCACTGTCCTCTACTACCCTCTACTGCCCTCTGCTGCTCTCTACTGCCCTCTGCTGCACTCTGCTGCTCTCTACTACCCTCTACCGCCCTCTACTGCCCTCTACTGCCCTCTACTGCTCTCTACTGCTCTCTACTACCCTCTACTGCCCTCTGCTGCTCTCTACTGCCCTCTACTGCTCTCTACTGCACTCTACTGCCCTCTACTGCTCTCTACCGCCCTCTACCGCCCTCTGCTGCTCTCTACTACCCTCTACCGCCCTCTACTGCCCTCTACTGCCCTCTACTGCTCTCTACTGCTCTCTACTACCCTCTACTGCCCTCTGCTGCTCTCTACTGCCCTCTACTGCTCTCTACTGCACTCTACTGCCCTCTACTGCTCTCTACTGCCCTCTACTGCTCTCTGCTGCTCTCTACTGCCCTCTGCTGCTCTCCACTGCACTCTACTGCCCTCTACTGCCCTCTGCCGTTCTCTACTGCCCTCTGCTGCTCTCTACTGCTCTCTACTACCCTCTACTGCTCTCTACTGCCCTCTGCTGCCCTCACTGTCCTCTGCTGCTCTCTACTGCCCTCACTGTCCTCTACTGCTCTCTACTGCCCTCTACTGCTCTCTACTACCCTCTACTGCCCTCTACTGCTCTCTACCGCCCTCTACCGCCCTCTGCTGCTCTCTACTGCCCTCTGCTGCTCTCTACCGCCCTCTACCGCCCTCTACTGCTCTCCACTACCCTCTACTGCCCTCTACTGCCCTCTACTGCCCTCTGCTGCTCTCTACTGCTCTCTACTACCCTCTACTGCCCTCTGCTGCTCTCTACTACCCTCTACTGCCCTCTGCTGCTCTCTACTGCTCTCTACTGCACTCTACTGCCCTCTACTGCCCTCTGCTGCCCTCTGCTGCCCTCTACTGCCCTCTGCTGCTCTGTACTGCACTCTACTGCCCTCTAATGCCCTCTGCTGCTCTCTACTGCCCTCTGCTGCTCTCTACTGCACTCTACTGCCCTCTACTGCCCTCTGCTGCTCTCTACCGCCCTCTACCGCCCTCTACTGCTCTCTACTACCCTCTACTGCCCTCTACTGCCCTCTACTGCCCTCTGCTGCTCTCTGCTGCTCTCTACTACCCTCTACTGCCCTCTGCTGCTCTCTACTGCCCTCTACTGCTCTCTGCTGCACTCTACTGCCCTCTACTGCTCTCTACTGCCCTCTACTGCCCTCTGCTGCTCTCTACTGCCCTCTGCTGCTCTCTACTGCACTCTACTGCCCTCTAATGCCCTCTGCTGCTCTCTACTGCCCTCTGCTGCTCTCTACTGCCCTCTACTGCCCTCTGCTGCTCTCTACTGCCCTCTGCTGCTCTCTACTGCACTCTACTGCCCTCTAATGCCCTCTGCTGCTCTCTACTGCCCTCTACTGCTCTCTGCTGCACTCTACTGCCCTCTACTGCCCTCTACTGCCCTCTGCTGCTCTCTACTGCCCTCTGCTGCTCTCTACTGCACTCTACTGCCCTCTAATGCCCTCTGCTGCTCTCTACTGCCCTCTGCTGCTCTCTACTGCCCTCTACTGCCCTCTGCTGCTCTCTACTGCCCTCTGCTGCTCTCTGCTGCTCTCTACTGCCCTCTACTGCCCTCTGCTGCTCTCTACTGCCCTCTGCTGCTCTCTACTGCACTCTACTGCCCTCTACTGCCCTCTGCTGCTCTCTACTGCTCTCTACTGCCCTCTGCTGCTCTCTACTGCTCTCTACTGCCCTCTCGTGAATTCTACTGGCTCCGACATCTCATTCGAAAAATCACTCTCAGGCTCCACTGAGCTCATCTCCTGAATGCTAATGACCTGCTACCAATGCTAACAAGCTGATGTTAATGTTAACGACCTGCCACTAATGCTAATGACCTGCTGCTCATGCTTATGACCTGCTGCTAACAACCCACTGCTAATGCTAACGACCCGCTGCTACCCAGTGAGAGACGGTCAGGTGATGAGTCTGACCTGAAGGCCATGCAGAACCAGAGGACGGCCATGAAGAGTGTCGCGAACCTCAGCTCAGCGGACAGCAGGGAGGCCACGTTCTTCAGAACCTGCAACAAACTGTGTCAGGGGGGGTGCTGCATCTCTGGGGGGCAGGAACCTGGGACGGTGTGTGTGTGTGTGTGTGTGTGTGTGTGTGTGGGGGGGGGGGGGTCGCCTTGGATCAGTCACGCCCACAACCCTGCGTACCAGTTTACAGAGCGTCAGCGAGCGGACTGCCCAGCGCTGAACCGGCGTCCCCGTGGCGCTCTGGATCTCGATGAACTCGTCCTCGGCCGTCTTCGGCGCCTTGATGTGCGTCACCTGGAAAACAGCAGGCGGCCTGTGAGAAGCTCCTTCCCTGTAAGACGGGGGGGAAACATGGTGCCTGATCCTAACTCCTCCGGGTTCCCGATAGTCTGTCCACCCATCAGGGTTAATGGTAGTCCCTTCTAGCCCCCCACCCAGGCTCCTCTATAGCCGGGAAACTGGACCTTCTCTGTTCTTCCAGCAGACGTGAGTCTGAGCCGATCTGTGGCGACTCTCTACAGGACTGTACTCCATGTTCAGGAAGAGACGCACACAGACCCCCGTCGGCTCAAACCTCAGCTCAGAGCTTCACCGGCTCCTTCTTTCATCTCATCAAACATTCAGGGAGCTAAAAATACAACATCCTGATGGAAACCAGGCCAACTGGAGAAGAAAACCTCCTTCTTCTCTGAGGCAGCAGCAGCTGCTGAGCTGGATGTGTGTGTTTGTACCACATTGCTTCATATTGTGTCTCTGAACGACGACTTCTACACAAATCGTAATCTGTGTTCAGTCTTGTCTTGAAACGATACGTCATATCAAAATACTGCAGAGTACATCATGTTTAATGACTGAGACACTGACTTCACTCAGTGGGAGGAAGATGCTCTAGAATCTGGATGCTAGCCCCATAACTTGAACTGTTTTTTATAGCCTTCTGAATTTCGAAGAAGATTGAGCTGTTCAGTGTTTTCACATATACATTGATTAGTCATACCCCGCCCACCCCCCCACCCCCCCGCCCCCGCCCCGCCGACCCCACCCTCCCTTTTTCCACCTCTGTGTTGTGTTCACAGACTGTGGGAAGTTTGTACGTTCAGACTCACAGTGAAGACTTTCTCCGGCTGACCTTTGGCCCTCCAGTTGGTG